>NC_142565.1:20360378-20663409 GCF_041283825.1 Pyrus communis
GATGATTTTCTGGGTTTTAGATGGGTTTATGGAGGTATGGTGGTGCGGCAAGGCTTAGTGGTGGTGTAGGGAGGTTTGGATGGAGGTTTTGAAGTAGAGGAATGGTGGGAAGTTGATGCGAAAATAGTTAAGCACACAAATTAACCCTCTTGTTGTCAAGTTGTAGTAAAGATGCAAGTAGGGATCGTTCAGGACCGGGGATTAGGAGGGCTTGCTAAAACCTCGAAACTGACTCAAAAACATAAAAACAAAGTTAAAAACGTTCACAAAGACTCAAAGGACTCAAAACTGCCTAAAAACACTAACTAGGCAGTTTCTGACCTTAAACACAATTTTGGACGAATTTAAGGTTATGGTTTGATTCAAAACACTTTAAAACACAAACTAAACAGATTCTAAACCCTATAGAACAAGAAAGTAAAGGGGGGTTTTGATTTGACGAAAATTGAAATAACAAAACAAGTTATTAAACTAGGCAGATTATAAAACGAATTTGTGAAAACAAGATGATGGATGGATTAGTTAGAGGTCCATTCTCCACACATGACACATTTATATATGAATCGATTCTCCAATTGCTTTTCACTAACTATGATGCTCAACACCCCAAGTTAACCGTGATGCACTAATTAACCCTCAAATTTTCCTTATGTTATTGAATTGGATGATGCATGCGACAATTCAAATCATTCTCCAACGGTTCTCAACATGAATGCATAGAAGAGATACAATGAGAGATCATTATGCTCTATGAAAATTATAAGTGTTGACGAGGCAATTGTAACTATGAATGCATGATACTCTTGCCAAGAATTCAATTAACACGGTTGTGACTAGCAACCTTCACTACTCATGTTTATAAACTTGTGACGATTAGGTGAAACTTGTTTATAAACTAGCATCGAGTTCATGCATGAAAACTAAGTATGCATCCTTAATCAACATACAAGAACAAGTTTTTAATAAACAGATAATTGAATTGCAATCACAACTTAACAAATCACAATTGGAAGAAATCAATTCATATTTCAAACATGTTCATGGCTTCAAACTTTCCCCTAACTAATTAGGGGTCTAGCCACTCATGATTACAGCAAACTCAGAAAGTAATAACAAAGTAAACATTGAAAACAAGAACGAAGTACACCTAAGAACGCTCCAATCTGCGAGCATGAAACGTTCAAGGCCTCCTTCCTCTCCTAGTTGCTGCGGCACAAGGGGTTATGGTGAGTTTTGGGGATTATGAATGATGTAGAATGATAGGTTTAAGATTGGGATGGATGTAGGGGACGGCAAGGGATGTTTTTGGGCAGAAAGTATGAAGAATGATGAAGTATGGATGTGTTAGAGGGAGGAGATGAATTTCTGGCGTGAATGGTGAATGAATGAATGTTTTGTGGCTGCAACAAGGAGGTTTATTAATAGGATTTCAGGAAATAAAACCCTAGGTTATTTAGGTAATCAGAAATTAAGTCAAAAGCTCTAGGAATAGGAAAGAATCCTCCCCCTTGCACGGCAAGGAAGAGGAATGGTCCAAGGAAGTGCACGGCAAGGTTTTCTGATAGGAGCATATTTAGGCGACTTAACTAGCTTATTCTTGTGCATTTGTGCTATTATTTCTTAGTTAATGTCGTATTACAACTCAATTTCGTGTGTTTGTAGGTCCTATGGGTTAAAGTATCAAGAAAGTGCATTTTGGTGCATTTTGGAGCTATTTTGGACACTAGGTGGTGAGCTTGCATGTGGGCTAACATGGATGGACGAAATTGGACTTCAAGAAGGTGGAAATGTGATAAGAAAAGGAAGGAACTAAGCTAAGGACAAAGTGGATAAGGAAAGTGCAAGAAAAGAGGAAACATTATCCAAAACATTATCCAACCTTATCCAACATTATCCAATTATCCAAAACATTATCCAAACCTTATCTCATCTTATCCTATCCAAACCTTATCATGTCTTACTCCTAATTGCATGGGGACCTAAATGGATCATTCTAGAACCTATTTCTAGAAGCATCCTATTCTAGAAGGCCCAAATCTGCCACAAAACCTATTCTTTCTATAAGCCCTAGAAAAGTGGCGCCCCAATCCATTCTAGAAGGCTTTGGCTTGCCTTGCAAGCCAAGCAACCCTCTCCCCTAAATCAGCCGCACCTCCCTAGGCCCAATCCCTTTGGGATTCTGATTTCCAAGGCCTAATCCTTGTGGATTTGGGTATACAATTCCTTTTACAAAACTATGTGGGCCAAAAACCTCTTCCTAGGTGGATTTGACAACCCATGACCGAATTCTGGGGCCCTAATCCACCAAATCTGCTAAGTAAACCCTAATCTAATAAACCCTAGGACTATATAAACATATTTTCAGCCACAAATTCGTAGACCCCTTATGCTAGACAGAAAACCCTTATGCCGCACCTCCATTCTCCATTCTTGACCTCCATAGACCTCCCTCCACATCCATACACCTCTGCCGCACCCTTCCCCACCATAATCAACCATCCTCCATCCCTCCAAACTAGAAAACACCATCCAAAACCACCAATTCCAGCACCCACACTTTGTGCCGCAGCAAGGAGGAGGAAGAGGAGCCAATTTGTGCATCGAATCCATCTTGGAATTGCTGAGCATTTAGGTGTATTCTTTCTTATGATTTCAATGTTTAAATTCAATACTTTTTGTTGTGCAAGCATGAGGAACTAATCCCCTTTTGGCTAGGGGGGGATTTCGAAACCATGGTTGTATTTGCATGATGATTTGATTACTTTCAGTTGTGATTTCATGAATGATGAATTCAATTTACTTATCTATTTTAATTAAAACTTGCTTATGTATATGAATTGAGAGTGCACGCTTGATTTGCATGCATAAACATGATGCTAGGGTATGAGGGAACTTCACCTAATCGTTGGGAACTTATATTCATGAGTAGTTAAGATTGTTGGTCACAATTATGATAAGTGAATTCTTGGCATAAGTATCATGCGCTTTCATAGTTACGAATGCCTCGTCAACACCTATGATTTCCATAGAACCTAATGATCTTTGATTGTCTTTCTATCATGCGCTTTCATATACAAAACTTTTAAGGAATAATTTGATTGCAATGCGCTAATTCCATTCAATTCAATGACCTAAGGGAAATCTGAGAGTTAATTTAAGCGTACCTAATTAACTTGGGGTGTTGAGGTTCATAAATTCATCGAATAAGCAACTGGAGATTATTTTGTATGCAAGTATGCCATGTGTGGAGAAAAACCTCCTAGCCATCTCACCATCCACTTAATTCTATCAATTTCGTCCAAATCTGCCTAGTTTACATATTTGTTTTGTTTGTTTGATTTTCGTCAAAAACCAAATCCCCAATTGTCTTAGAGTGTCTAATTGGTCCAAATATGTTTTAGATTGTGCTTTTAAGAGTTTTGAGTCAAGTTAGAACCAATTTTCGTCCAAGTTTGTGTTTAGGCTCAAAACTGCCCAGATTGTGTTTTTAAGGCAGTTTTGAGTGTTTTTAGCCTATTTTGAGTTTTGTGAACGTGTTTGAGTCTTTTTTAAGTGAGTTTAAGTGTTTTAAAGGTCAGTTTTATTTATTTGAGTCAGTTTAGAGTGTTTAGCAATCCCTCCTAATCCCCGGTGTAAGAACGATCCCTACTTATTTATATGCTACAATTGTCAAAAGAGGGTTAATTTGTGTGTTAAGTTAATTTTCACATCATTTTCTCATACATAGGTAAGTGTTTACTTCCCTAAATCAATTCTAAGAATCAGGAATTAAGTTAAATCCCTTTAGAATAGGTAATTGAAATCAGGAATTAAGGGAAAAAGGCTAAGTCTTGCGGCACAAGGGAGGAAAAGAAAGGGAAAGTGCAAAACTTGCAGATTTTGGGAGAGAAGAGGAAGGTAAGGTGCGGCACATGTCTAGGGCTTCTAGAACATGTGATTTAGGCAACCACATTATTTGGAAACTTGCATAATTGGAAACCTTTCAAGAATAGAAACTCCCCATAATGGAAACTAGTTTCCAAATCTTGATTCCTCCTTCTTCCTTCGATTCTAGGCTCACTTGGTCTTCAATTTCGTCCAACACTTTGGCTCCAAGCTTAAGCTATCCATCCTTAGTCCAAAAGTGCTCCAAAAGGCTCCAAAATGCACTTCTTTGCTCCTTTAGCCCTTAGAACCTGAAAACACACAAAAGAAGCATAAAGGACTAAAATAACTAAGGAAACACAACGTAAATGCACGAGAACAAGCCAATTAAGTCGCATAAATATGCTCCTATCAGAAGTTGGATGGAATGTTGCGGCAAAGGATGGGATTTTCTGTGAATGGAGGCAGGTTGTGTGGAAGGGAGATTAGCCTTCTAAAGGTGCGGCATAGGGGCTTATATAAAGGAGAAAGAACCCTAAGGCTTTATTTCTTAGTTTAGGAAAGGAATTAATCCTAAATCTTTCAAGAATAAGAAACACAAAATCAGAAATTGAAGGGAATAGGAAGGTGACTTGCGGCAAAGGTTTGTAAGAAAGGGGATGTCATTTATTTTCTGAAATTAGGCAAGAACTTAGGAATATAAAAGGGTATGTGAGTTATGGCTGAGTTTGGTATGAAAAAGGAAGGTGTTTAAGTAGTTAGAATAGGTAACAAGGCCCTTCCTTGCACGGCAAGGGAGGGAAACATAAAGGGGACACACGACATGACTTAAGGTTGCAAGGGATATTGTTTTGTGACCTAGAATAGGTAGGAGCCTTTGATATTGCTGAAATATGGAGTCTTTGAGGATTAGGAGAGATTAAACCAAAATAGGAAATCTTGGCTTAACTTTCCTACTTCAAGTAGGAAACCTTCTTTGACTAGGATTCCTCATTTGATTAGGAATCCTCTTGTGATTAGGAATCCTCTTGTGATTAGGAATCCTAACTCAATTAGGTCTTCAATTTCGTTCATTCCTTTTGCTCCAAACATAAGCTATCCATTCCAAGTCCAATTTTGCTCCAAAATGCTCCTAAATGCACCTTTTTGCTTCCTTAGCCATATGAACCTAAAAACACACGAAAATGGCTTAAACTACTAAAACAACTATGAATTAACAACATAAATGCACGAAAACAAGCTAAGTAAGTCGCCTAAATATGCTCCTATCACTAACCCACGGCACACATGCTCTATCCCATGCCGTGCCTCCTAGGGAGGAATTCATTGAGTTGGTTGCTACCCTTGAGTCATTGCCTAAGCACGATGGTAAGTCTTCTAACTTTGATACAATTCCCATTTCGACTAACAAGTTGCTTCCATCCATAATTCAAGGCACCTATCCTTGATCTCAAACCATTACCTAGCCATCTGAAGTACATTTTCTTGGGGGAAAAGGAGACCTTACCTGCCATTATTTCTTCATCACTCACGACACAAGAAGAAGAGAAACTAGTGCGTGTTTTGAAGGAGTTCAAATCTGCCCTAGGTTGGACCTTGGCCGATATCAAAGGTATTAGTCCCACAACATGTATGCATCACATATTTCTTGAGGAGGGGGCCAAACCAACTAGAGAGGCTCAACGCCGTCTCAACCCTCTGATGATGGAAGTGGTGAAAAAGGAGATAATCAAACTCCTTGATTGTGGAGTGATTTACCCCATCTCCGATAGCCGTTGGGTTTCACCTATCCAATGTGTTCCCAAGAAATTTGGAGTGACGGTTGTGGAGAATGCGGAGAATGAGCTTGTGCCCACCCGAATCCAAACCGGTTGGCGCGTATGCATTGATTATAGGAAGATAAACGCCACCACAAGGAATGACCACTTCCCATTGCCGTTCCTAGATCAAATGCTTGAGAGGTTAGCGGGTCATTCATTTTATTGTTTTCTTGATGGATATTCTGGTTATAATCAAATTGTTATTGCCCCGGATGATCAAGAAAAGACCACTTTTACTTGTCCCTTTGGAACGTTTGCATATCGACGCATGCCATTCGGTTTGTGCAATGCTCCTGCCATGTTTCAAAGGTGTATGGTTAGCATATTTCCTGATTATGTTGAGAGGATTATTGAGATATTCATGGATGACTTTAGTGTGTTTGGTGATTCCTTTGATAATGGTTTGGCAAATCTCACGTTAATCTTGAAACATTGTGTTGAAACAAACCTTGTGTTAAATTGGGAGAAATGCCACTTTATGGTTAAACAAGGTATTGTTTTGGGTCATATAATCTCTGAAAAAGGAATTGAAGTTGATAAGTCTAAAATAGATCTTGTACGCTACTTACCCTCTCCTACTTCGGTGAGAGAGGTTCGTTCTTTTCTTGGTCATGCAGGATTCTATCGACGATTTATCAAGGACTTTTCCAAGATTGCACAACCCCTATGCCGTCTCCTACAAAAGGAAGTATCTTTCGAGTTCAACGAGGCGTGTGAGAAAGCATTCAACCATCTCAAGGACCTCCTCACCACGGCACCAATCATCACTCCACCAGATTGGTCCATTCCCTTTGAATTGATGTGTGATGCATCGGATTATGCCCTTGGAGCTGTTTTGGGCCAAAAGAAAAACAAACAGCCACATATTATTTATTATGCTTCACGCACCTTAAATGATGCTCAATTGAATTATTCTACAACTGAAAAAGAACTTTTGGCGGTTGTATTTGCATTAGATAAGTTTAGATCATATCTAATTGGTACTAAAGTAATTGTTTTCACTGACCATGCAGCCTTGAAGTATCTTCTCACCAAAAAGGAGGCCAAACCAAGGCTCATTCGTTGGATGCTCCTACTTCAAGAATTCGACATTGAAATTAGGGACAAAAAGGGATGTGAAAACGTGGTGGCTGACCACCTAAGTCGAATGGTGCGTGAAGAAGAGGCCCTTCCCATTTCAGAAACGTTTCCGGATGAACAACTTCTGTCCGTTGAGGTAAGTACCCCTTGGTATGCCGATTTGGTCAATTTTGTGGTGTCTAAGCAAGTTCCTAACACCTTAAGCAAGGCCCAACGTGATAAACTAAAAAAGGATGCACGTTTTTATGTTTTGGACGACCCTTATTTGTGGAAAATCTGCCCGGATCAGATTGTGCGTCGTTGTGTTCATGAATCTGAGTTTAATTCCATTTTGAGTTTTTGCCATACATATGCATGTGGTGGACACTTTGGCACACAACGCACAATGTTTAAGGTTCTTGAAAGTGGTTTTTATTGGCCTACATTGTTTAGAGATGCTAGGGCTTTTTGCTTAACATGTGATCGATGTCAAAGAACAGGAAGTTTAGGCCAAAGAGACCAAATGCCGCAAACCCCACTCCTTGTTGAAATCTTTGATGTTTGGGGTATTGATTTTATGGGTCCTTTCCCTATCTCTTTTGGTTTTACTTACATTTTACTTGCGGTTGATTATGTGTCAAAGTGGGTGGAAGCTAAAGCCACCCGAACTAACGATTCTAGAGTTGTTGCAGATTTTGTAAAATCTAACATTTTCTCTAGATTTGGGATGCCTAGAGTGCTCATAAGCGATGGTGGCGTTGCTCAAGAAGTACAACGTGATGCATAAGGTTTCCACACCTTATCACCCCCAAACCAATGGCCAAGCCGAAGTTTCAAATCGAGAAATAAAGCAAATCTTGGAAAAGACCGTTGGGCCAAATAGAAAAGATTGGAGCTTGCGTTTGGAGGATGCATTGTGGGCATATCGAACGGCTTACAAAACGCCCATTGGTATGTCCCCATTTCGGCTAGTCTATGGCAAGCCATGCCATCTACCCGTGGAGCTTGAACACAAGGCACATTGGGCGGTCAAGACCTTCAATATGGATGTGGACACGGTTGGAAACCATAGGAAGCTACAATTCAACGAGCTTGAAGAGATTAGGCATGAGGCTTATGAGAATGCCTGGATTTACAAAGAGAAGACCAAGGCAGTCCATGACAAGATGATTAGAGGCAAAACCTTCTCAATCGGGCAGAAAATGTTGTTATTTAATTCCCGTCTTCGGTTATTCCCCAGTAAGTTACGTTCTAAGTGGGTTGGTCCATTTGTTATCACTAATGTTTTTGTGCATGGTGTAGTCCAAATACAAAGTTTGAAAACTGGACAAGAATTCAAGGTGAATGGCCATAGGTTGAAACCTTACTATGAGAACTTTGTTGAGCATGTTGTGGAGGAGATCCCATTGCATGCCGTGGGCTCCAATGGGGAATGAGCATACCATCGTCCGGCTGCAAGACGTTAAAGCAAGCGCTTCCTGGGAGGCAACCCATGCAATCACCAAGGAGAGGATGGCATTTACACTCCATAACCAGATTTGGGTCCCTAGCCTCTTCTCTTTGTTATTTACATTCTGCCATGCTTAGTGTGTTTAGTTGCTGTTTGTGTGTTTACTTTTGTTTGGTGTGATTTTAGGCTTCAAACATTGAGGACAATGTTTGATTTAAGTGTGGGGGGGTAACTAAGTGTTGTTGATGCAAATTCGTGGGATTTTATCACCCATAACTTCCAATGTTGTTCCTTGCTGTTTTTAAGTGTTTTTAAGCTATTTTAGAGTGTTTTAGTGTGTGTTGACTTAAAAATCCGAAAATCCCATAAAAATTTGAAAAATTGTTTTGAAAAACCCAAAAAGAGTTGTTTTTGTGTGTTTGTTTGTGTCGTAGGTTACCTTCCAACACAACGATGAGGATTTGGTTTTTAATGGCATGATGGTTAAAGAAAGTTACAAATATGGATGGACGTTTGATATACTCTTTGGTTTATGCTTGGTTGTAGTTATAGTTTACGAATTCACATGTAATCACAAAGGAAAATTAGTTTTTGTAACATGCTTGAAGGAATGAACTCAAACTAACGCTACATCCCTGTGAGACTTGAGCTTGAACGTTTATTTGGAGAGAAATAATCTGTGCATCATTGTTTCTAAAGTCGTTGCATGATCTCATTATTCTTTGCTTGGTTACTACTTAGAAGGCGTTTCATCACTTAGTTCCAAATGCTAGAACTCATGCCCATTTCATTCAAAGCATGTTATTGATTTGCATAACACATATTCAAGATGAAGTTGTGTAGTGACCACCATCAAAGCCAAATAGCTGTGTGCCCTTAATTCATTATGTGTTTAAGTTTAACCCCATTGAGCCGTGTTAGCCCATGTTCTTTGTTAACCCATATTATCCTCACCTAGCCTAGATTAGGACCATCCATACCCTTGTTCTTGAAGCATAGTAAGCATGACTAAATATGAATTCCTTTTGATTAATGTGTTGCAGAAAATAAGTGTGGGGGAAGGATTATTGATGTGAGTTTATGTGCCAAGGCACGGCTAGAAAAAAAAAAGTGAAAAAGAGTTGAAAAGAAGTGAAAAGAGTTCCAAAGTATCATTTATTAAAGTAAGGGTCCAAAACAATGAATTAGACCCTAAGAGTTGTTTGAATCTTCCCTGTATGTCTAAAAGTTGATTTCTGCACTCTAAGTGAATTCTAAGTCTTAATTTCATTATTGTGCTTGCTATGGCTTAAAGAACTTTTGTTTATCCCTATCTTTCCTTGTTAGCCAATACCCCAAGCCCCGTTACAACCCTTGACTTCTATCTTGAGTGTTGTGTATTTCAATTTGTGGAGTTTGAATTTGGTATGAGCATATGGTGTCACTGGTTCTCGCATCTAAGTAGTAGCATTCCATTCATGAGATCATATCTAAACATGTTTAATTATTCCAGAAATTGCTTTCTTTGTTATAACATATGTGAGTACTAGTCTTTCATGTTTACATCAATCTTCTCACATATAACTATTGTAGGGTCTGTAGTCAGAAAATCTGAGTGAAAATTGAGTGCATAACTAGTGAGGAATTGAGGGAATTCTCTAAGGCATGTTACTACATTCAAAATGTTGTTTTAATTGATTAAATGCGAGCTAGTGAATGGTGACTATGATTAAGTATGTGCTCGAGGGGAAGGAAGACTAAAAGCTATGTGAGTAATGATCTTTGACATGTCATGTTTCATTGGAAATTCCTGAGGCAAACGTTGGAAGGTTTAGGTTATGTTTTGTTTGTTTTGTTTCGTCTTGTTTTCTTTAGTTGTTTTGTTTTGCTCGAGAACTAGCAAAAGCTAAGTGTGAGGGAATTTGATAGGAGCATATTTATGCGACTTAATTGGCTTGTTCTCGTGCATTTATGTTGTGTTTCCTCAGTTATTTTAGTGTTTAAAGTCACTTTTGTGTGTTTTCAGACTATAAAGCCAAAGTGTGCAAGAAGATGCAAATTGGAGTCTTTTGGAGCAAAAGAGGAATGAATGAGTTGAAGACTTGAAGAAATATGAATTCCTAATTGAAGATGGATTCTTAATCACATGAGGATTCCTAGAAGAACAAGGATTCCTACTCCAACAAGGATTCCTACTTGAAGTAGGAAAGTTAAGCCAAGGTTTCCCATTTTGGTAACCTTTCCTAATCTTAAAAATCCTTATTTTCCAGCCACTTTGAAGGCCTTGTATGCACTTTAGGACACAAAACAAAGGCCCTAGACCCCTTAGGGACCTTTGCCGCACCTTTCCCTTTCTCCCCATCCCTTGCCGTGCAAGGGGGGTCCTCACTTCCTATTTTTCTGCACTTAAACACATTCCCCTTTCAAATTAAAACCCTAGCCGCATATTTTAGCCAATTTCCTTTTAATTTCTGATTTGATTTCCTAATTCTAGAAACCTTTGACTTAATTTTAGTTAACCAAAATAAGCTAGGGTTTTAATTTCTGAAAACCCTTTATATATTTGGACTTTAGCCGAACCCTAGAGGATTCATTCATCATTCCACCTCTTTGCCGCAGCCACCATCATCCTTCTACATCTCTGCCGCAACCTTCCATCCATTCCAGCCACCATTCCTCTACTTCAAAACCTCCATCCAAACCTCCCTACACCACCACTAAGCCTTGCCGCACCACCATCCCATCCTAAATCCCATTCCTAAACCAAAATCACATCCAAAATCACCCTAATACCTCTGTGCCGCAGCAAGGAGAAGAAGAAAGAGGATCTTGAACGTGCAGAAATTCAAAGTGGAATCGTTGGGCGTTTTAGGTGTAATCAATCTTTTGTTCTCTATGTTTAATTTCAATTTTGTTTCTCTTTCTGTGAACATGAGAGGCTAAACCCCTAGTTAGCTAGGGGGTGATTCAAAACCATGTATATGCTTGCAATATAAATTGATTACCTTCAGTTGGAATTTCATGAGTTGTGGATTCAATTTGTTTAACTGCTTGATTGATAACTTATTCGTGTATGTTTATTGAGAGTGCACACTTAGTTTTCATGCAAGAATATGGTGCTAGAATATAATGGAGTTTCACCTAATAGTTACAAACTTATATTCACAAGTAGTGGAGGTCGCTTATAAACGATCGCGTTAAATGAATTCTTGGCACTAGTTTCATGCTCATCATAGTAACGAATGCCTCGTCAACACTTATACTTTTCATGTTGCTTAATGATCTTTGATTGTATCTTTATTGTGCTTTTCACGTAAGGGACTTTTGGAGAATGTTTTGAATTGTTGTATGCGCTGTCCCATCCAATTCATTAACTTAAGGAGAACTTGAAGGTTAATTTAAGCGAACCTAATTAACCTGGGGTTTTGAGTTTCATGATTCATCGAAAGACCAACTGAAAATCATCTTGTATGCAAGTGTGACATGTGTGGAGAAGAACCTTCTAGCTAGCATTTCATCCATATTTTCATCAAATTCGTTTTTACAATCTGTTTTCTTTGTTTTAATTTCGTCAAAACTAAATCCCCCTTTACTTTAGTGTTTCAATTTAGTTAGAAAGTGTCTTAGTTTGTGTTTCTAAGTGTTTTGATGCAAGTTATAACCCAAATTCGTCCAAATTAGTTTTAGGTGTTCAAAACTGCCCAGATTGTGTTTTTAAGGCAGTTTTGAGTGTTTTGTTGCTGTTTTGAGTCTTTTGGTTTGTTTTAGTGTTTTAGTGTTTAGTTTTGCATTCTTTGAGTCTAGTTTAGTGTTTTAACTTTAGTTTTACGTTTTTGAGTCAGTTTTCAAGTGATTTAGAAATCCCTCCTAATCCCCGGTTTAGAACGATCCCTACTTATACATATACTACAATTGTCAAAAGAGGGTTTTAATTTGTGTGCTTATATATTTCGCATCACACACTTAATTCGCATGCATAAATATGATGCTAGGGTATAAGGAAACTTCACCTAAGGTACAAGTGCCCTCAATTGATTGAGAACGGAGGGTGGGAATCTGCCAATGCCGTGGGTTATGGGAACCAAAACCAACCAAGGAGTGATCCTTTCTCTAACACATACAATCCCAGTTGGAGAGATCATCCAAATTTCAAATGGAGGGAGCCACAACAACCCCAACAACAAAACACATTTAGGCAGCAACCTCCGGGATTCTACCAAAGGCCGTATGCACCCACACCACCCCAAGCACAACCTACACAACCCAAATCAGGTTCGTCCATAGATAATGATCAAAATTTTCAATTACTAACTTCTATGGCGCAGGGAATGCAAAATAGGGACAAAAAGGTTGATGAATTAGAAAAGCAAGTAGGGCAGATTTGATAGGAGCATATTCATGCGACTTAATTAGCTTGTTCTCGTGCATTTATGTTGTGTTTACTTAGTTATTTTAGTGGTTAAGGCCACTTTTGTGTATTTTCAGATTATAAGGCCAAAGTGTGCAAGAAGATGCAAATTGGAGCCTTCTGGAGCAAAAGAGGAATGAGTGAGTTGAAGGCTTGAAGAAACGATGAATTCCTACTCCAACGAGGATTCCTACTCAAACAAGGATTCCTACTTGAAGTAGGAAAGTTAACTCTAGGTTTCCCGTTTTGGTAACCTTTCCTAATCTAAACGTCCATATTTTCTAGCCACTTATTAGGCCTCGTATGCACTCTAGGACACAAAACAAAGGCCCTAGCCCAAATTCCAGCCCTTGCCGTGCCTTTCCCCTTCTTTCCTTCCCTTGCCGTGCAAGGGGGGGCACTTTGGTCCCATTTTATGCACAAAAACCCTAACCCTAAACCCTAGCCGCACCTATTAAGCCATCCCCTTTAATTTCTGATTTAATTCCCTAATTCTAGCAGCCTTTGAATTAACTTTAATTTAATTTTAATAAGCTAGGGTTTATTTTCTGAAACCCTACACATTTTTACAACCTAGCCGCACCCTTCTATACACTCCCTTGAATCCGTAGCTTTTGAATCATCAAAAATCCATCTCAGCCGCAAGTTCCCATTGATTTTCACCCTAATCACCCAAACAATCCATCTCAGCCGCACCTAATATTCACCCTAGCACTCTCTTCTCTGATTCACTTCTCATTCTCTCATTTAGCCACCATCCCTCCTCTCTCCTAAAACCGTACATCCCGTCACCCAAAAACCTACCAGCCGCAGCCTTCACCACCCTTTGCAGCCACCATTCAACCTTGCCGCAGCCATCCCCACCCTTCCAGCCACCATACAAACCTTCCTCCATCACTCCACCACCTTGCCGCACCACCATATCACCATAACACCATCCCCAAATCAGAAAATCATCCAAAAACCACCCACAACCTCTCTGCCGCAGCAAGGAGAAGAAGAAAGAGGGACTTAGACGCGCAGAAATTCAAGTGGATTCGTTGGGTGTTCTAGGTGTAATCGATCTTTTAATCTTTATGTTTAAATTCAATTTTATTTCTCTTTCTGTGAACATGAGAGGCTAAACCCCTATTTAGCTAGGGGGTGATTCAAAACCATGTATATGCTTGCAATATAAATTGATTACCTTCAGTTGGAATTTCATGAGTTGTGGATTCAATTTGTTTAACTGCTTGATTGATAACTTATTTGTGTATGTTTATTGAGAGTGCACACTTCATTTTCATGCATGAATATGGCGCTAGAATATAAGTGAATTTCACCTAATAGTTATGAACTTATATTCACAAGTAGTGGAGGTTGCTTATAAACAATCGCGTTAAATGAATTCTTGGCACTAGTTTCATGCTCATCATAGTAACGAATGCCTCGTCAACACTTATAGTTTTCATGATGCTTAATGATCTTTGATTGTATCTTTATTGTGCTTTTCACGTAAAGGACTTTTGGAGAATGTTTTGAATTGTGTATGCGCTAACCCATCCAATTCATTAACTTAAGGAGAACTTGACGGTTAATTTAAGCGGACCTAATTAACCCGGAGTGTTGAGTTTCATAATTCATCGAAAGACCAACTGAAAATCATCTTGTATGCAAGTGTGACATGTGTGGAGAAGAACCTTCTAGCTAGCATTCCATCCATATTTTCATTCAATTCATCTTTACAATCTACCCTTAATTACAATCTGTGCATTTTATTTAATTTCATCAAAAACTCAATCCCCCTTTACTTTAGTGTCCAATTTAGTTAGAAAGTGTCTTAGTTTGTGTTTCTAAGTGTTTTGAATCAATTTATTTCCCAAATTCGTCCAAAGTAGTCAAAGTGCTCAAAACCGCCCAGAAAGTGTTTTTAAGGCAGTTTTGAGTGTTTTGGTGCTGTTTTGAGTCTTTTGATTTGTTTTAGTGTTTTAAGTGTTTAGTTTTGCATTCTTTGAGTCTAGTTTAGTGTTTTAACCTTTGTTTTAAGTTTTTGAGTCAGTTTCCAAGTGATTTAGTAATCCCTCCTAATCCCCGGTTTAGAACGATCCCTACTTATACATATGCTACAATTGTCACAAGAGGGTTTTAATTTGTGTGCTTAATTAGTTCGCATCAAATTTTTGGCGCCGTTGCCGGGGATTAGCAAATTTGCTAATCCCTTGGATTGTTCGTTTCTGTTATGTATTTTAGTTTTAGTTTCTGATTTGTGTTTTGTTTGTTGATTTTAGGTACTAGAGAAGCACAACATGGCACTTGATAATGCTTCTCTTTTGTCACAGCTCATGGAAAGGTCCCAAATGCAAAGCGTTGGTACATTTGATCTTCAATCAAGGAATAACGTGTTTTCCCATACTTACAATTCAGATTGGAGTGATCATTCAAACTCTATGTGGTGGGAACCTCAACATGTTCAAGAAGAAGGATATTGGCTGCCATATGAGGAGTTCTATTCAAGACCTATGCAGCCACCACAACCTGCCCAAACAAATTCAGGTACATCTTTCTATAATGATATGCTTACTAAGTTACTCACCAATTTGTCTCAGGGGCAAGAGAATCAAGAAAAAGCAATGCAAAATCAAGACAAAAGGTTGGACCACTTGGAAAAGCAAATTGGGCAGATAGCGGAGTTTGTAGGACAATTTTGCGACCAAGGCAAACTCCCTAGTTCAACAATTGTAAATCCGAAGGGAGTATTTGAAACCACCAATGCTATCATGTTAAGAAGTGGCAAGGAGGTTGGAATGGACCCTCAACCATCAAAATCAAATCACAAGGAAGATGAAAGATTGCAATTTGAGGAAGAGGAGTTGGACAAAGCCACGGAAAGGGTGGAAACACCTTTGCCGCAGCCACCTCAAGACCCTAATTCGTCCACCATAGGTAAGGTTGCTCCAAATTTAATTCTTTCTAACCCCATTCCACCCAATGTCCCTATTCCTTGCAGGTTCATGATTTCCAAGGAAGAAGAAAGTAAAAAAGACACCTTGGAAGCCCTTCCAAAGGTGAAAAGTAGGGAATATCATGAATTCATCAAAGATGACGTTCTTGAGACAAACAACCCCAAAGAAGTTGAATTTTATGACACAGGACAAGGAAGAATCCTCATACCAAAGGCCGTATGCACCCACACCACCCCAAGCACAACCTACACAACCCAAATCAGGTTCGTCCATAGATAATGATCAAAATTTTCAATTACTAACTTCTATGGCGCAGGGAATGCAAAATAGGGACAAAAAGGTTGATGAATTAGAAAAGCAAGTAGGGCAGATTGCGGAGTTCATGGGCCAATTTAGAGAGCAAGGCAGGTTGCCTAGTTCGACCATCGTCAATCCAAAAGGAGGTTTTGAAACCGCTAAGGCTATCACCTTGAGAAGTGGCAAACAAGTTGGAACGGGCTCACAACCCTCTAATTCAGCTCCAACGGAGGACGAAAAGTTGCAATTGGAGGAGGAGGAGCAAGAGCAAGCCACGGCAAGGGTAACACCACCCATGCTGCAGCCACCCAAACAACCCCATTCGGCTTCCAAGGGTAAGGAGGTTCCAAATTCGATTATTTCTAATGTTATTCCTCCAAATGCACCCTTTACAAGTCAATGTACCACTTTTGGATGCAATTAAGCAAGTTCCAAGGTATGCTAAGTTTTAAAAAGAACTTTGCACTACTAGGAAGAGAATTTCGAACAAAGAGGTTGTAAAGGTAAGTGAAAATGTTTCAGCCATCTTGCAACGTAAATTGCCCCCTAAATGCAAAGATCCGGGTAGTTTTACAATTCCTTGTGTTATTGGCAATAATCGTTTTGAACATGCCATGCTAGACTTAGGTGCATCTATTAATGTTATGCCTTACTCAATTTATGCATCTATGAACCTAGGTGAGTTAAAAAATGATGGTGTGATTATTCAATTGGCCGATAGATCTAATGCCTATCCAAAGGGTGTTTTGGAAGATTTTTTAGTGCAGGTCAATCATTTAATCTTTTCGGCTGATTTTTATGTGCTTGAAATGGAAGACTCGGTTCATTCCCCACCCTTGCCACTCTTACTTGGAAGACCATTCATGAAAACAGCTCAAACAAAGATTGATGTGGCCAAGGGAGTATTAACAATGGAATTCGGTGGTGATATAATTAAATTCAATGTTTATGACTCTATTAAGAAGCCTAATGATGTTCGTTCTTGTTTTGCCATTGATGTGCATAAGCATATAGGGCAGGAACAATCTGCACCTATCAAGATGGATTCATCAAGAACCAACATTGAAGAGGGAGTTGGAGTGGTTGCCCTAAAACCACCCAATCTGGCCGAGAGTAGCCATAGTGACATTGTTGATAGGGCTGCCACTTTTGAGCTTCCATCACAATATGTTTGTAATTCTCCAACCCCAATTCCAATTCCCATTTCAACTAATAGGTTGTTACCTTCTTTGGTGCAGGTACCCAATCGATTTCAAGGTGGTGGGAGCATTTACATGGACTTTAGGAACCAAAACACCAAAATCAGGGAGGATCACTATCCCCTTCCATTCATAGAGCCATATGATGAGAATTTCGAGGGGCATGTTGTGGATGATGTACCCCTCCATGCCGTGGGTACTAGTGAAGGTTAGCATGGCGTATTTGTCTGGCTGGAAGACGTTAAAGCAAGCGCTTCTTGGGAGGCAACCCATGTATTCGACAAGGAGAAGATGGAACTTCCACTCCAAACCCAGATTTGCGTTTCTAAATCCTTCTCCTTGCTGTTTATTTTATCATGCTTAGTTGTTTATTATTTGGTTGCTTTTTTGTGAGTCTTTGTGTGAAACATTGAGGACAATGTTTGATTTAAGTGTGGGGGGGGTAAACAAGTGTTTTTATGCAAAAATTCGTGGGATTCTATCACCTATCACTTCTAATGTTGTTTCTCACTGTTTTTAAGTGTTTTAGTGCGTTTTAAGCTGTTTTAGTGTGTTTTGAAGTAGAAATCCGAAAATTTGAAAAAAAAATCGAAAAAAAGTGTTTTGAAAAAGCCAAAAAGAGTTGTTTTTGTGTGTTTGTGTCTTAGGATACCTTCCAACACAATGATGAGGATTTGGTTTTTAATTGCATGACTATTGAAGAAAGTTACAAACATGGATGGAAGTTTGATATGCTCTTTGGTTTATGCTTAGTGGTAGTTGACATTTACGAATTCACATGTAATCACAAAGGAAAAAAAATCAGTTTTTGTAACATGCTTGAAGGAAGGAACTCAAACTAACGCTACAACCCTGAGAGACTTGAGCCTAAACATTCTTTGGAGAGTTATTAATCTTGATATTCTTGTTTTCTAAGTCGTTGCATGATCTCATTATTCTTTGCTTGGTGCTACTTAGAATGCGTTTCATCACTATAGTTCCAAATACTAGAACTCATGCCCATTTCATTCAAAGCATAAAATTGAGTACATAACATAAAACAAGATGAAGTTGTTTAGTTAAAACGAGAGCCAAAAAGCCTTACCCTTTGCATATGTATTGTATGTTAACCCCTTTGAGCCTTAGTTAGCCTAATTTTCTTTGTTAACCATATTATCCTTACCTAACCTAGAATAGGACTATCCATACCCTTGTTCTTAAAGTATAGTAAAGCATAACTTAGAGGGAATTCCTTTTGTTCTACAATTTGTAGAAAAACAAGTGTGGGGGAAGGATTTTCGTGGGAATCTAGGGGGATGGATGATTTATGTGCCAAAGAAAAGAATAGGGCACGAAAAAAAAAAAAATTATGAAAAAGAAGAAAAAGAAGAAGGAAAGAAAGAAAAGGAGTTGAAAATAAGTGAGAACGAACTCACAAGTGTTGGTTGTTGAAGAAAGGGTCCAAAAAGTTGAATATGGCCCTAAGTTTTGAATGCCTTCCCCTTGGGTGTTCAAAGTTGATTTTTGCATTCTGAAGGGAATTCTAAGTGCCTAATTCAATATTTTGCTCACTATTGCTTTAAGAATGTTTGTTTCCTTTACCTTTTTTTTGTTAGCCAATGCCCTAGCCCCGTTACAACCCTTTGACTTCTATCTTGATTGTTATGTGTTCCAATATGTGGAGTTTAAAATTGGTTTGAGCATATGGTATCCCTGGTTCTCGCGTCTAAGTAGTGGCATTCCATTCATGAGATCATATATATACATGTTAATAATTCCAGAAAATGCTTCCCTTGTTATAACATATGTGAGTGTTCGTCTACATGTTTACATCAATCTTCTCACATATACCTAGTGTAGGGAGTGTAGTTAGAAAATCTGAGTGAAAATAGAGAGTATATCCAATGAGGAATTGAGGGAATTATCTAAGGCATGTTACTACATTCAAAACGTTGTTTTAATTGATTAAATGTGAGTTAGTAAACGGTGACTATGATTAAGTATGCTCGAGGGTAAGGATTGCTCAAATCAATGTGAGTGGTGATCTTTGACATGTTATGTTTCATTGGAAATCCCTGAGGCAAACGTTGGAAGGTTTAGATTATATGTTTTTTTTCTTTTGTTTGCTTGTTTTGCTCGAGGACTAGCAAAAGCTAAGTGTGGGGGAATTTGATAGGAGCATATTTAGGTGACTTAGCTAGCTTATTCTTGTGCATTTGTGTTCTTATTTCCTAGTTAATGTCGTATTACAACTCATTTTCGTGTGTTTGTAGGTCCAAAGGGTTAAAGTACCAAGAAAGTGCATTTTGATGCATTTTGGAGCAGTTTTGGGCACTATGTGGATAGCATGCATATGGCCCAACATGGATGGACGAATTTGGAGTTCAAGAGGCTAGAAATATGATGAGAAGAGGAACTAAGCTCAAGACAAAGTGGATAAGGAAGTAGCTCAAAAGAGGAAACCCTATCCAAAACCTTATCCAACATTATCCAAAACCTTATCTCATCCTATCTTATCCTAACCTAATCTTGTTCCACCTTAATCCTAGCTGCAAGTGGACCTAAAAACATGATTTCTAGAAGCCTTATCTAACCCTAAAAGGGTGCCACACCCTTCCCCCTTTTATCTCTTCTAGAAAACCCAAAATCAGCCACAAAACACCTAGTTTCTAGAAGGCCCAATTTTGGATGAATTTCCTAAACCTTTTTCCTTTTGGATTCTGATTTGTTAGGCTGAATTCCTTGTGGATTTGGGTTACACAAATCCTTTTATGAAACTAATTGGGCCAAACCTTCTCCTAAGTGGATTTAACTTACTTGTGTCGAACCCTAGGGCCCTAATCCATAAAATCTGCTAAGTGTAACCCTAATCTAATTAACCCTAGGACTATATAAACATATTTTCAGCCACAAATTCGTACCACCCCTTATGCTATACAGAAAATACCTTGCCGCAACCCCTATTCTCCATTCTCCCTCATTCATTCACTCCATACACCTCCATACACAACTTGCTGCACCCTACCACCATAATCAACCATTATTCATCCTTCTAAACAAGAACACACCATTCAAAACCCCCAAATCCACCACCCACAACTTGTGCCGCAGCAAGGAAGAGGAAGGGAAGCCTAGTCGTGCAAGCCATTCAACCTGGAATTGCTGAAACGTTTACGTGTAATCTTTCTTGTGCTTTCAATGTTTAAATTCAATGATCTTTGTTTTGCGAGTATGAGGAACTAATCCCCTTTTTGGCTAGGGGGAATTTCGAAACCATGACTATATTTGCATGATGATTTGATTACTTTCAGTTATGATTTCATGAATGATGAATTCAATTTACTTATTTGTTTTAATTAAAACTTGTTTGTGTATATGAATTGAGAGTGTGATGTGAGAATTATACGCACACAAATTAAACCCTCTTTTTATCAATTGTAGTGAAGAATGTAAGTAGGGATCGTTCTGGACCGGGGATTAGGAGGGATTGTTAATCACTTGGATTTGACTCAAAAACGTAAAAACACAATATAAAACACCAAACTAGACCCAAAGAATGCAAAACTAAAGTTTAAAACACTAAGACAAACCAAAAGACTCAAAACAGCAAGAAAACACTCAAAACTGCCTTAAAACTACTTTCTGAGCAGTTTTGAGCACTAAAGAAGAATTTGGACGAAAATAGTTATAACTTGACTCAAGATACTTTGAAAACAAAAACTAAATTGATTTCTAACTAATTTGACACTCCAAGTAAAGGGGGATTTTGATTTTGACGAATTTGAAAACAAAACTTAAAACTTTGTAAAACGAACAGATTTTAAAACGATTTCCAATTGCTTTTCAATAAACCATGAATTCTCAACACCCCAGATTAACCGTGAATTGCACTAATTAACCCTCAGATTTTCCTAACGTTATTGAATTGGATGATTGCATACGACAACCCAAAGCATTCCCCACAAGTTCCCTACATGAATTGCATAATAGAGATACAAGCAAGAATCATTAAGTTCTTTGAAAACCATAAGCATTGACGAAGCACTCGTTACTATGAATTGCATGAAACTTATGCCAAGAATTTACTTAACGCAATTGAGATCATCAACTTTTACTACTTGTGAATATAAGTTTGTAACGATTAGGTGAAACTTCCTTATATCCTAGCATTAGATTTATGCATGATAATTAAGCGTGCACTCTCAACCAACATACACAATTCAGTTTAATTCAAATAGATAAGTAAATTGAATTCACAACTTATGAAACGCAATTAGAGGTAATCAAATCATATAGCAAGCATGATCATGGTTTCGAATCCCCCCTTAGCCAAGGGGGGGTTTAGTTCCTCATACGTACAAGACAAAGAAAAGTAAATTTAACCATTGAAATTAAAGGAAAGGAAACACCTAAAAATTCCAGCAACTCGAACTTGAATTGCATGAACGTCCAAGCCCTCTTCTCCTCCTCTTTGTTGCGGCACAAGGTCTAAGGACAGGTTTTGGGTGGTATTTGTATGGAGGAATGGATGTGTAATGGTAGGGTAGTGTTTAGGAGGGATGGGGAGTGTGGCAAGGTGGGAAAATATGGAGAATGGTGAAGGATGGCTGCAGCAAAGGGTTAGGAATGTATTTATGGCGAATTTCTGAATGTGGAGGAGTGAATGATTTGTGAAGGGGTGGTATAGGGCTGTTTATATAGGCTAATTAGGCACAATTAGTGAAGGAAAAGGATTGCACAATCCCATTGCAAAAGGGTTAATTCAAGGCAGAAATCAAATGGGAATTGGAATAGGGAGTTCGGCTAGGATTTAGGGATTCTAGAAGGTTTTGGTGCGGCATGTTTATAGGGATGTGATAAGGTTTCTAGAAGGGATGGTTTAGGGCAGATTCCTAAACCTAAAGGGCCAAGGATACATGATATTTGTGTAGGAGAAGGATTGCAATTCCTAAACCTACAAGGAATGGTATTCTTGCGGCATTTGAGTGGATAAAGCTTCTAGAAACTGAATTAGGTGTTTAAATGTGTAATTAATTCCCTCTAATTAGCTAGGTTTAAGTCCTAACCTGATTTGGATAGGATAGAATAGGATAATGTTAGAGTTAGGATAGGATAAGGTTTCTAGGATAGGATAAGATAAGGTTGGATAAGGTTCCTTGTTTCTTGCTTCTTCCTTATCTTCATTGCATTAGGACTTCATCCACCAGATTTGTAGCCTTTCCTAGCCCATCTTGACTTCAATTTCGTCCATCCTCTTGGCTCCAAGCATATGATATCCATTCCAAGCTCTAATTTGCTCCAAAAGGCTCCAAAATGCATCATTTTGCATACTTTGCCCTTAAATCCTGAAAATACATAAAGCTAGCTTAAAAGACTACTTTACTAAGGAAAAACACTATAAATGCATAAGAACAAGCTAAACATAAATATGATGCATAAATATGCCCCTATCAGAGTGCACACTTAATTTGCATGCATAAATATGATGCTAGGGTATAAGGAAACTTCACCTAATCGTTGGGAACTTATATTCATGAGTAGTTAAGATTGTTGGTCACAATCATGTTAAGTAAATTCTTGGCATAAGTATCATGCGCTTTCATAGTTACGAATGCCTCATCAACACTTATGATTTCCCTAGAATCTAATGATCTTTGATTGTTTTTCTATTATGCGCTTTCATATAGAGAACTTTTGAGGAATAATTTGATTGCAATGCGCTAATTCCATTCAATTCAATGACCTAAGGGAAATCTGAGAGTTAATTTAAGCGTACCTAATTAACTTGGGGTGTTGAGGTTCATGATTCATTGAATAAGCAACTGGAGATTGTTTTGTATGCAAGTATGCCATGTGTGGAGAAAAACCTCCTAGCTAGCCCATCATCCACTTAATTCAATCAATTTCGCCCAAATCTGCCTAGTTCGATTTATTGTTTTGTTTGTCTTGTTTTCGTCCAAAATCAAATCCCCATTTATTTTAGAGTGTCTAATTGGTCCAAATATGTTTTAGATTGTGTTTTTAAGAGTTTTGAGTCAAGTTAGAACCAATTTTCGTCCAAGTTTGTGTTTAGGCTCAAAACTGCCCAGTTTGTGTTTTTTAAGGCAGTTTTGAGTGTTTTTAGCCTATTTTGAGTCTTGTGAACGTGTTTGAGTTTTTTTTTAAGTGAGTTTAAGTGTTTTAAAGGTTAATTTTATTTATTTGAGTCAGTTTAAAGTGTTTAGCAATCCCTCCTAATCCCCAGTGTAAGAACGATCCCTACTTATTTATATGCTACAATTGTCAAAAGAGGGTTAATTTGTGTGTTAAGTTAATTTTCGCAACAGGGATTCTATCACCTATCACTTCTAATGTTGTTTATCACTGTTTTTAAGTGTTTTTAGTGCATTTTAAGTTGTTTTGGTGTGTTTTGAAGTAAAAATCCGAAAATTTGAAAAAAATTGAAAAAAAAAAAGTGTTTTGAAAATGCCAAAAAGAGTTGTTTTTGTGTGTTTGTTTGTGTCTTAGGATACCTTCCAACACAATGATGAGGATTTGGTTTTGAATGCATGACTGTTGAAGAGAGTTACAAACATGGATGGAAGTTTGATTTGCTCTTTGGTTTATGCTTGGTTGTAGTTATAGTTTACGAATTCACATGTAATCACAAGGGATAAAATCAGTTTTTGTAACATGTAATCACAAAGGGTTGTAACGGGGCTAAGGATGCACTTTCTTGGTACTTTAACCCTTTGGACCTACAAACACACGAATATGAGTTGTAATATGACATTAACTAGTTAATAAGAGCACAAATGCACAAGAATAAGCTAGCTAAGTCCCCTAAATATGCTCCTATCAATCCCACGAATTTTGCATAAAAACACTTGTTTACCCCGCCACACTTAAATCAAACATTGTCCTCAATGTTTCACACAAAGACTCACACAAAAGCAAACAAATAATAAACAACTAAGCATTAAAATAAACAGCAAGGAGAAGGGTTTAGAAACGCAAATCTGGGTTCGGAGTGGAAGTTCCATCTTCTCCTTGTCGAATACATGGGTTGCCTCCCAAGATGCGCTTGCTTTAACGTCTTTCAGCCAGACGAATACGCCATACTAAGCTTCACTAGTACTACCCACGGCATGGAGGGGTACATCATCCACAACATGCTTGGTGTGAAAATTATATTGACACACAAATTAAACCCTATTTGTGACAATTGTAGTATATATGCAAGTAGGGATCGTTCTAACCGGGGATTAACTAGGGATGCTAATCTACTCTAAACTGACTTAAAAACAAAAAATTAAACTTTAAAACACTTACCTAGACCTATATGACTCAAAACAACTTAAAAAGACTCAAAACAGCCCAAAACACTCAAATAGACTCAAATTAGACTCTAAAGGGTGATTTGGACGAAATTTAACTAACTTAGACTCAAAACACTAATTTGGACAGATTCAAACACTTTTCTAACTAATATAACACACTTAATAAAATGGGGAATTGATTTGGACGAAATTAATTAAAATGGACAGATTGTAAACTAAACAGATTAGGCACTTGATGTGAAAATTACTTAACACACAAATTAAACCCTCTTGTTGACAATTGTAGTAGATATGTAAGTAGGGATCGTTCTTAAACCGGGGATTAGGAGGGATTGCTAAACACTCTAAACTGACTCAAAATCGTAAAAACAAAGTTTAAACACTAAACTAGACTCAAAGAATGCAAAACTAAACTATAAAACACCAAAACAAACCAAAAGACTCAAAACAGCAAACAGACACTCAAAACTGCCTTAAAAACACTTTCTGGGCAGTTTTGAACAATAACTCAAATCTGGACGAAATTAAGTTATCACTTGACTCCAAACACTTAAAAATATCAACTAAATTGATTTCTAACTAATCTAACACTTTAAATTAATGGGGGAATTGGTTTTGACGAAAATTAAGTAAATTAAGACAAGGACAAAGAAAACAGATTCTTTAGACTAAATTAGGTGAATTGATGAATGATGGGCTAACTAGAGGGTTCTTCTCCACACATGACACACTTGCATTCAAATTGATTTCCAATTGCTTCTTTCAATAAATCATGAAACTCAATACCCCAAGTTAACCGTGAACAACACTTTTTTAACTTTCAAGTTTTCCTTAAGTTATTGAATTGGATGGGAATGCGCATACAACAACTCAAAACATTCTCTAAAAGTCCCTTACGTGAAAAGCACAATAAAGGTACAATCAAAGATCATTAAGTTTCATGAAAACTATAAGTATTGACGAGGCAATTGTTACTATGAAAAGCATGAAACTTTTGCCAAGAATTCACTTAACGCGATCGTCGATAAACGACCTCCACTACTAGCAAATATAAGGTTATAACTATTAGGTGAAATTCCCTTATATTTTAGCTTCAAATCCCTGCATGAAAAACTAAGTGGCCACCTTAATCAACACACAAGAATGAGTTATCAATCAAACAGTTAAGCAAATTGAATTCGCAACTTATGAAATAACAATTGGATGTAATCAATTCATCTTGCAAGCATAATCATGGTATTGAATAGCCCCCTAGCCAAAAGGCTTAGTTCCTCATGTTCACAAAACAAAGGAAAACAGATTTATACATTGTAAATATAAGAAGGAGAACACCTAAATACTCCAACGATCCAATGTTGAATAGCTAGAATCTTCAAGCAATCTTCTTCCTCTCCTTTGCTACGGCACAAGAGGTTTTGGTGAGTTTAGGGGGTTATGGATGATGTAGAATGATGGATTTAGGTTTGGGATGGATGTAGGGGACGGCAAGGGTTGGTTTTGGGCAGAAAATATGGAGAATGGTGAAGTATGGATGTGTTAGAAGGATGGGATGATTTTCTGGCGTGAATGGTGAATGAATGAAACTTTGTGGCTGCTACAAGGAAGTTTCTTTATAGGATTTCAGGAATTAAAACCCTAGGTTATTTAGGTAAACAGAAATTAAGTCAAAAGCTTCTAGAAATAGGAAATCAAATCAGAAATTTAAAGGAAAGTAATTAAAAGTTGCAGCAATGGCATAAAACACAAAGGGAATGTGTTTTAATGCAAGGAAATAGGAAAGAATCATCTCCCTTGCACGGCAAAGAAGAGGAAAGGTCAAGGGAGGTGCGGCTGTGATGTAGGAAAGGTTTAAATGTCCTAAAACTAAAGGAAACAAGGTTCCCTTGCACGGCAAGGTTTTGTAAGAAAAGGAATGCTTTTTATTTCTGAAATTAGGCAAGAATTTTGGAATAGAAAAGGGTATGTGAGTTATGGCTGAAATTGGTATGAAAAAGGAAGGTGTTTAAGTATTTAAAATAGGGAACAAGGCCCTTCCTTGCACGGCAAGGAAGGGAGACACAAGGAAACACACGGCATTGTCCTAAGGTTGCAAGGGATGTTGTTTTTGTGACCTAGAATAGATAGGAGCCTTTGATCTTGCTGAAATATGGAGTCTTTAAGGATTAGGAAAGATTAAACCAAAATAAGAAACCTTGGCTTAACTTTCCTACTTCAAGTAGGAAACCTTCTTTGACTAGGATTCCTCAATTGATTAGGAATCCTCTTGTGATTAGGAATCCTAACTCAATTTAATCTTCAATTTCGTCCATTTCTTTTGCTCCAAACATAAGCTATCCATTCCAAGTCCAATTTTGCTCCAAAATGCGCCATTTTGCTTCCTTAGCCATGTGAACCTAAAAACACACAAAAGAAGCATAAAGGACTAAAATAACTAAGGAAACACAACGTAAATGCACGAGAACAAGCCAATTAAGTCACATAAATATGCTCCTATCAGCACTAAACTAGGTGAATTGAATGGGAAAAAGGCTAGTTAGGGGGTCCTTCTCCACACATGCACATATGTAACACAAGTTGATTTCCAGATTTTATCCCTTTAAACCATGAATGACAATGCCCCAAATTAATTGTGAAAAGCACAAATTAACTTTCAGATTTTCCTATTTTCATTGAATTGGATGGAATACGCATCGACAATCAAATTATTCTTATCAAATTCCCTACATGAACTGCATAATAGAGATAAAATCAAAGATCATTAAGCTTTTTGAAAACCCTAAGCATTGACTAGGCATTCGTAACTATGAATTGCATGATACTATTGCCTAGAATTTACTTAATACAATCATGACCACTGATTTCCACTACTTGTGAATATAAGTTCATAACGATTAGGTGAAATTTCCTCATATCCTAGCATTAAATTCATGTATGAAAACTAAGTATGCATCCTTAATCAACACACAAGAACAAGTTCTCAATAAATCAATTAAGTAAATCACATCCACAATTCAAGAAACAAAATCTGGAGGAAATCAATTCATATAAAACACATGCCCATGGTTTCGAATTCACCCCTAACTAAGAAAAACTTAGTTACACATGTTCATAACAATTGAAAAGCAAATTAAAATAAACATGGAAACGAAACAAGGGAAGAAAGAACTCTGAAAGTCTCCAATGGATGTAGATTTCTTGCGGCATAAGATGGTCTCTCTCCTATGGAAGCCACGACACTCCTCCTCCCTAGGACTTGCGGCACAAAGTGTATTTTCTGAATGAATTGCAGCTGATGTGAATGGATGAATGAATTTAATGTTGAATGGCTGCCTAGGGTTTTTAAGGGGGTGCGGCACAATAATAAACATATATATATAGCATGGCCGAAACCCTAGCAATCAGATTTAGGGTTAAACCTAGCTGATACAAGTGTTTTTGGGCCCCTAAGTTGCGGCAAGGGTTTGGGAATTAAGTCCTAGCCCAAGCCCAATTAATCTCAGATATGGACTTATACAATCCAAATCCAAGAGAAAAATGGCCAAATAAAATCAGAATCCAATCAGAAATAGGTTTAAGAATTTTCGTCCAAAATTGGGCCTTCTAGAAACTAAGTGTCTTATGGCTGATTTTGGGTGTTCTAGAAGGCATAAAAGAGGGGGAAGGTGTGGCACCCTTTTAGGGTCAGATAGGGCTTCTAGAAATTAGGTTTTAAGGTCCACTTGCAGCTAGGATTAAGGTGGAACAAGATTAGGTTAGGATAAGATAGGATAAGGTTTGGATAAGATAAGGTTGGATAAGGTTTTGGATAATGTTTCCTCTTCTCTTGCACTTTCCTTATCTTCTTTGTCATGAACTTTCCTTTTCTGATTTGTAGCATGTTTCTAACCTCTTTTGAGTCCAAATTCGTCCATCCATGTTGCTCCATATACAAGCTATCCAAAATAAGACCAAAACTGCTCTAAAAGGCTCAAAATTGCCTTTTCTTGCCAAGTTTGTCATTAGGACATACAAACAAACGAAAATAGCTCAAAACACTATAATAAGTAGTAATTAGCTCACTAAATGTAAGGAAATAACATAACTAAGTAGCATAAATATGCTCCTATCAAATTCCCCCACACTTAGCTTTTGCTAGTCCTCGAGCAAAACGAAATAAACAAAACAAACAAAACACAACCTAAACCTTCCAACATTACCTCAGGGATTTCCAATGCAACATCACATATTAAAGATCATCACTCCCATAGATTTTTGTTATCCCTACCCTCGAGCACATACTTAATCATAGTTACCACTCACTAGCTCGCATTTCATCAATTAAACCATGATTTTGAATGTAGTAACATGCCTTAGAGAATCCCTCAATTCCTCACAAGATATAATTTCTATTTTCACACAGATTTTCTGACTACACTCCCTACACTAGGTATATGTGAGAAGATTGATGTAAACATGTAGATGAGCCACTCACATATGTATAATGAAAGAAAGCACTTTCTGGAATTATTAACATGTATATGTATATGATCTCATGAACGGAATGCCACTACTTAGACGCGAGAACTAGGGATACCATATGCTCAAACCAATTTTAAACTCCACATATTGAAACACATAACAATCAAGATATAAGTCTAAGGGTTGTAATAGGGCTAAGGTATTGGCTAACAAGGAAAGGTAGAGGAAACAAACGTTCTTAAAGCAATAGTGAGCAAAGTAATGAATTAGGCACTTAGAATTCCCTTTAGAATGCACGAATCAACTTTGAACACCCAAGGGGAAGTCACAAAAAACTTAGGGCCATATTCAACTTTTTGGACCCTTTCTTCAACAATCAACGCTTGTGAGTTCATTCTCACTTATTTTCACTCCTTTTCTTTCTTTTCCTCTTCTTTTTCTTCTTTTTCACATTTTTTTTTTTTCGTTTTTTTTTTATTTTTTTTTTTTTTTCCGTGCCTCCTTTAAGACTTTGGCACACACATACACACAAAATTCCCTTCCCCCACACTTGTTTTCTACAAGATTGTCACTCAAAAGGAATTCCTTCTAAGTCATGCTCCACTATACTTCAAGAACAAGGGTATGGAAAGTCCTATTCAAGGCTAGGTAAGGATATTGTGGTTAACAAAGAAAATAGGCTAAACAAGGCTCAAGGGGGTTTAATCCTACAATACAAATGACAAAGGTGGATTCGGCTATTTGGCTATGGTGGTGACTACTAAACAACTTCATCTTGTTATTTGCTACGCTAATCAATTTAATGCTTTGAATGAAACGGGTATGAGTTATAGTATTTGGAACTATAGTGATAAAACGCATTCTAAGTAGCAACCAAGCAAAGAATAATGAGATCATGCAACAACTTTAGAAAACAAGAAATCAAGATTAATAACTCTCCAAAGAACGTTTAGGCTCAAGTCTCTCAGGGTTGTAGCATTAGTTTGAGTTTCTTCCTTCAAGCATGTTCCAAAAACTGATTTTTTCCTTTGTGATTACATGTGAATTCGTAAATCTCAACTACAACTAGGCATAAACCAAAGAGTATATCAAACTTCCATCCATGTTTGTAACTTTCTTTAATAGTCATGCAATTAAAAACCAAATCCTCATCATTGTGTTGGAAGGTACCCTAAGACACAAACAAATATAAAACAAAAACAACTCTAAAAACAACTCTTTTTGGGTTTTTCAAACACTTTTTTTCGATTTTTTTTCAAATTTTCGGATTTTCTGATTAAGACACATAAAAACACTTCAAAACACACTAAAAACACTTCAAAACAGTGAAACACAACTTTAGAAGTATAGGTGATATAATCCAACGAATTTTCATGCAAAAACAACTTGTTTACCCCCCCCACACTTAAACCAAACATTGTCCTCAATGTTTTAAGCATAGACTCTCAAAGAAACAAACAAATAACACAACTAACAACATGACAAGCATGGCAAAGTAAAAGCAATAAAGAGTAGGGTTTAAGAACGCAAATCTGGTTGGGGAGCTAAAGTTATGTCATCTCCTCATTTGAACACATGGGTTGCCTCCCAAGAAGCGCTTGCTTTAACGTCTTCCAGCCGGACGATACCTCCTTTTAATCTTCACTAGGGCTCACGGCATGGAGGGGTATATCCTCCACGGTATGTTCCTTGAAATTCTCATAGTAGGGCTTCAAACGGTGTCCATTCACTTTAAATTCATGTCTCGTCTTCAAACTTTGAATTTGGACTGCACCATGAGGAAAGACATTAGTAATAACAAAAGGACCTATCCATTTAGAACGTAACTTACCTGGGAACAAGCGAAGGCGAGAATTGAAAAGTAACACTTTCTGCCCTATTGAGAATGTCTTGCTACGAATCATCTTGTCATGGAAAGCCTTTGTTTTCTCTTTGTAAATGCGCGCGTTCTCATAAGCCTCATTCCTTATCTCCTCAAGCTCATTCAATTGAAGCTTCCTATGAACTCCAGCAGCATCTATGTCCATATTGAATATCTTTACGGCCCAATGTGCTTTATGCTCCAATTCAACAGGAAGATGGCATGGTTTCCCATAAATGAGCCGAAATGGAGACATCCTAATTGGTGTTTTGTAGGCGGTACGATATGCCCACAATGCGTCATTCAAACGCAAGCTCCAATCCTTCCGAGTTGATCCAACGGTCTTCTCTAAAATATGCTTGATTTCTCGATTAGAAACCTCGGCTTGCCCACTTGTTTGAGGATGATAAGGTGTTGCCACCTTATGTGTGACATTATACTTCTTGAGCAACGCCTCTATGGTCCGATTACAAAAGTGAGAGCCTCCATCACTTATAAGAACCCTTGGCATTCCAAATCTTGCAAATATGTTAGTTTTCACAAATTCTGCAACCACTTTGGAATCATTAGTCCGCGTGGCTTTTGCTTCCACCCATTTCGAAACATAATCAACCGCAAGTAAAATATAAACACAACCATAAGATGAAGGAAAAGGACCCATAAAATCAATGCCCCAAACATCAAAGATTTCGACAGAAAAGATGGGATGTTGCGGCATTTGGTCTTTGGCACCTATATTGCCCGTTCTTTGGCAACGATCACAAGTCACACAAAAAGTTCTAGCATCCTTAAATGTAGTAGGCCAATAAAATCCACATTCTAAGACTTTATGTGTTGTTCTTTGAGTGCCAAAATGACCCCCACATGCATAAGTGTGACAGAAAGTTAAAATTGAATTAAACTCCGTTTCATGCACACACCTACGTAAAATCTGATCAGGACAATATTTCCACAAATATGGGTCATCCCACACATAAAAACATGCATCCTTTTTAAGTTTATCACTTTGGTGCTTGTTTAGGGTGCTTGGAACTTGTTTAGACACTAAATAGTTCACTAAATCGGCATACCATGGTACACTTACCTCGATGGACAGCAACTACTCGTCTGGGAATGTCTCTGGGATAGTCACGGCATCCTCCTCATGCACCATACGGCTTAAGTGGTCAACCACCACGTTTTCACTTCCTTTCTTGTCCCGGATTTTGATATCGAACTCTTGAAGTAAGAGCAACCAACAAATAAGCCGTGGTTTGGCCTCCTTCTTCGTAATTAAGTACTTCAACGCTGCATGATCAGAATAGATTATAACTATAGTACCAAGTAAACAACAGCTAGAAGTTCTTTTTCCGTTGTGGAGTAGTTCAATTGAGCATCATTTAGGGTTCGAGATGCATAGTATATGACATGCGGTTGCTTGTTCTTCCGTTGGCCTAAAACAGCTCCTAATGCATAATCTGAGGCATCACACATAAGCTCAAAAGGAAGGCTTGATGTGTTAAATAATAGCACACAAATTAAACCCTCTTTTTGACAATTGTAGTATAGATATAAGTAGGGATCGTTCTAGGCCAGGGATTAGGAGGGATTGCTAATCTAATGAAAATTGACTCAAAGATGTGAAAATATGCTTTAAAACACTTAAATAAACTCGAAAGACTCTTAACTAACTTTTATGACTCAAAACAAACTTTAAAAACTCAAAACAACTCAAAACAACCAAAAAGACTCAATTTAGACTTTAGGACTCAATTTGGACGAAAATATAATTAGTTTTGACCCAAAAGACTCTAAAACACACTTTTGGACAGATTTGGAACAAGTAAGAAAAGGGGGATTGATTTTGGACGAATTGAAAAGGAAAACAAGTAACTTAAACTTTAAAACAGATTTTGGACGAATTTAAGAAAAACCAATGGATGATGGGCTAGCCAAGGGATACTTCTCCACACATGATACATTCAAACATAAATTGATTTCCAGTTGCTTTTCCGATAAACCATGAACCTCAATACCCCAGATTAACCGTGACATCACTAATTAACCCTCAGATTTCCCTCAAGTTATTGGATTGGATGACATCATACGACATCCCAAAGCATTCTTCAAAAGTCCCCTACACGACATCACAATAGAGATACAATCAAAGATCATTACGTTCAATGGAAATCATAAGTATTGACAAAGCACTTGTAACTATGACATCATGATACTCATGCTAGGAATTTACTTAACATGATTGTGAAAACAACCTTAACTACTTGTGAATATAAGTTTGTGACGATTATGTGAAACTCCTTTATATTCTAGCACCAAATTCAAGCATGCAAATTAAGTAGGCCTCCCTAATCAACATACAAGAATAAGTTATCCATCAAACGATTAAGTAAATTGCATTCACAATTTATGAAATCATAACTGGAATTTATCAACTCATATTATAAACGTAATCATGGTTTCAAAGCATCCCTAGGCTAAAACGAGTTTAGCCTCTCATGTTCATAACAAAATGATAGGAGCCTATTCATGCGACTTAATTAGCTTGTTCTCGTGCATTTATGTTGTGTTTCCTTAGCTATTTTAGTGTTTAAAGTCACTTTTGTGCATTTTCAGATTATAAAGCCAAAGTGTGCCAGAAGATGCAAATTGGAGTCTTTTGGAGCAAAAGAGGAATGAATGAGTTGAAGACTTGAAGAAACAATGAATTCCTACTCCAACGATGAATTCCTACTCAAACGAGGAATCCTACTCCAACAAGGATTCCTACTTGAAATAGGAAAGTTAACCCTAGGTTTCCCGATTTGGTAACCTTTCTTAATCTTAAACGTCCGTATTTTCTAGCCACTTTGAAGGCCTTGTAGGCACTTTAGGACACAAAACAAAGGCCCTAGGCCACTTTAAACCCTTTGTCGTGCCTTAACCCTAACTCCCTTCCCTTGCCGTGCAAGGGGGGGCATTTTTGTCCCCTTTTATTCATCTAAACCCTAACCCTTTTTCCTTGCAGCCACTCTCCCTTTTATTTTTGAAATTTAAACCTATTTCCCTTTCAAATAAACCCTAGCCGCACCCTAGATTGATTATTATTCATTCTTTCATCATTCAGCCACAAAACCCTCTCTGTCGCAGCCACCATCCCTCTTCTCCCTTTGCCGCAGCCTTCCCCCACCATTCCAGCCACTTCCCAACCTTGCCGCAGCCATCCCCACCCTTCCAGCCACCATACAAACCTTCTTCCATCATCCCATCACCTTGCTGCACCACCATATCCCCATAATCCCATCCCTAAACCAGAAAATCACCCAAAAACACCATAAACCTTCTCTGCCGCAACAAGAAGAAAGGAGCAAGGGGACTTTAAAACGTGCAGAAATTCAAGTGGAGTCCTTGGGCGTTTTAGGTGTAATCAATCTTTTGTTCTTTATGTTTAAATTCAATTTTGTTTCTCTTTTTGTGAACATGAGAGGCTAAATCCCTAGTTAGCTAGGGGGTGATTCGAAACCATGTTTATGCTTGCAATATGAATTGATTACCTTTGGTTGGAATTTCATGAATTGTGGATTCAATTTGTTTAACGGCTTGATTGATAACTTATTTGTGTATGTTTATTGAGAGTGCACGCTTAATTTTCATGCATGAATATGGCGCTAGAATATAAGTGAATTTCACCTAATAGTTATGAACTTATATTCACAAGTAGTGGAGGTTTTGCTTATAAACAATCGCGTTAAATGAATTCGTGGCACTAGTTTCATGCTCATCATAGTAACGAATGCCTCGTCAACACTTATAGTTTTCATGATGCTTAATGATCTTTGATTGTATCTTTATTGTGCTTTTCACGTAAAGGACTTTTGGAGAATGTTTTGAATTGCGTATGCGTTGTCCCATCCAATTTATTAACTTAAGGAGAACTTGAAGGTTAATTTAAGCGGACCTAATTAACCCGGGGTGTTGAGTTTCATAATTTATCGAAAGACCAACTAAAAATCATCTTGTATGCAAGTGTGACATGTGTGGAGAAGAACCTTCTAGCTAGCATTCCATCCATATTTTCATCAAATTCATCTTCATAATCTGTTTTAATTACAATCTGTGCATTCTATTTAATTTTGTCAAAAACTAAATCCCCCTTTACTTTAGTGTTGATGTGATAAAAGATAGCACTCAAATTAAACCCTCTTTTTGACAATTGTAGTATAGATATAAGTAGGGATCGTTCTAGGCCGGGGATTAGGAGGGATTGCTAATCTAATGAAAATTGACTCAAAGATGTAAAAATATGTTTTAAAACACTTTAAATAGACTCACGAGACTCTTACTAACTTATATGACTCAAAACAACCAAAAACAACCAAAAAGACTTAATTTAGCCTCTAGGACTTAATTTGGACGAAAATACACTTGGGTTTTGACTCTAAAGACTCAAAAAGACTCTTTTGGTCAGATTTGGAACAAGTAAGAAAAGGGGTTTTGATTTTGGACGAATTTAAAAGAAAACAAGTAACTTAAAACTTTAAAATAGATTTTTGACGAAAATAAGAAAAACTAATGGATGATGGGATAGCCAAGGGATACTTCTCCACACATGATACTTTCTAACATAAATTGATTTCCAGTTGCTTTTCCGATAAACTATGAACCTCAACACCCCAGATTAACCGTGAATTGCACTAATTAACCCTCAGATTTTCCTCACGTTATTGAATTGGATGATTGCATACGACAACCCAAAGCATTCCCCACAAGTTCCCTACATGAATTGCATAATAGAGATACAAGCAAGAATCATTAAGTTCTTTGAAAACCATAAGCATTGACGAAGCACTCGTTACTATGAATTGCATGAAACTTATGCCAAGAATTTACTTAACATGATTGTGAAAACAACCTTAACTACTTGTGAATATTAGTTTGTGATGATTATGTGAAACACCCTAACATTCTAGCCCCAAATTCAAGCATGCAAATTAAGTAGGCCTCCCTAATAAACATACAAGAATAAGTTATCCGTCAAACGGTTAAGTAAATTGCGTTCACAATTTATGAAATCACAACTGGACTTAATCAACTCATATTATAAATGTAATCATGGTTTCAAAGCATCCCTAGGCTAAAACGAGTTTAGCCTCTCATGTTCATGACAAAACAAAGCAACATAGATTTAAACATTGAAATTAAAGGATAGATTACACCTAAAAACGTCCAACACTCCAACTCGAATGCACAAACGCCCAAGGCTTGGTCTTCCTTCTCCTCCTTCTTGCTAAGTCACGGCACAAGGTCTATGGTGGGTTTGTGGATGATTTTCTGGGTTTTGGATGGATTTAGGTATGTATGGTGGTGCGGCAAAGGATGATGGTGGTGTATGGAAGTAGGGGAATGATGGATGGGTTGATGCAAGGTCACGGCAAAGGGTGGATGAATGTATGAATGTTGTGTGAAGGGGTGGTGGTGATTAAATGGCACGGCAAGGAGTTTATATAGGCTAGTTTGGCACACTTAGTGAAGGAAAAGGATTGCCTAATCCCATTGGAAAAAGGTTAACTCAAGGCAGAAATCAAGTGGGATTTGGAATAGGAATTTCGGCTAGGATTTAGGGATTCTAGAAGGGAAGGTGCGGCACACATGTAGGGATGAGATAAGGTTTCTAGAATAGAAGGTTTAGGGCAGATTCCTAAACCTAAAGGGCCTAGGACATGTGATATAAGAGTAGGAAAAGGTTTTCAATTCCTAAACCTACTAGGAGGTGTGTCTTGCGGCATTGGTATGGATAAGTGTTCTAGAAACTGAATTAGGTGTTTAAATGTGTAATTGATTCCCCCTAATTAGCTAGGTTTAAGCCCCCACCTGATTTGGATAGGATAGAATAGGATAATGTTAGAGATAGGATAGGATAAGGTTTCTAGGATAGGATAAGATAAGGTTGGATAAGGTTCCTTGTTTCTTGCTTTTTCCTTATCTTCATTGTATTAGGACTTCTTCCACCAGATTTGTAGCCTTTCCTAACTCTTCTAGTCTTCAATTTCGTCCATCCTCTTTGCTCCATGGTTAAGCTATCCAATCCATGCCCAAAAATGCTCCAAATAGCCTCAAAATGCACTTTATTGCTCCCTTTGCCATTAGAACCTAAAAACACTCGAAAATACTTTAAAAGACTAAAACAACTATGAATTAATAACATAAATGCATGAAAACAAGCTAAGTAAGTCGCCTAAATATGCTCCTATCAAATTCCCCCACACTTAGCTTTTGCTAGTCCTCGAGCAAAACGAAATAAATAAAACAAACTAAACACAATCTAAGTCTTCCAACAATTGCCTCAGGGATTTCCAACGAACATGACACATTATTGAACATCATTCCCATGGTTTTTAGCTTTCTTTATACTTCAACAAACACTTAATCATAGTTACCACTTTATTAGTTCACATAGAATCAATTAAAACAATGTTTGAATGTAGTAACATGCCTTAGAGAATTCCCTCAATTCCTCACTAGAATGCACTCTATTTTCACACAGATTTTCTAACTTCACACCCTACACTAGTTATATGTGAGAAGATTGATGTAAATATGAAGACTAATACTCACATATGTTATATCAAAGAAAGCATTTTCTGGATTTACGACAATGACATGAATATGATCTCATGAATGGAATGCTACTACTTAGAACGAGAACCAGTGATTCCATATGCTCATACCAAATTCAAACTCCACATATTGAACACATAACATCAAGATAGAAGTTGAGGGTTGTAAGGAGGCTAAGGTATTGGCTAACAAAGAAAGGTAAGGATAAACAAAAGTTCTTAAAGCAATAGTAAGCAAAGTAATGAATTTGACACTTAAACTCTCTTCAAATGGCCGAAATCAATTTGTACACACAAGGGAAGATTCATGCAACATTTAGGGTCAATTTCACTCTTTTGGACCCTTCCTTCAACAACCAACACTTGTGAGTTCATTCTCACTTATTTTTCAACTCTTTTTCTTTCTTTTGAACACTTTTCTATTTTCTTTTGATTTTTCCACGAATTTTTCTTCTTTTCTTCTTTTTTTTTTTCTTTTTTTTTTTCTTTTTTGTGCCCTATCATCTTCCCCCACACTCGTTTTCTGCCATAAATTGACCAAAGAAGTTCACCCTAAGTCGTGCTTTACCATCCTTTTAAGAACAAAGGTATGGAAAGTCCTAATCTAGGCTAGGTGAGGATAATGTGGCTAACAAAGAAAATAGGCTTTGAAAAGGCTCAAGAGGGTTAATCCTACAATACATATGAAAAGGGGTAGGCTTTTTGGCTCTGGCTTGACTAACAACTTCATCTTATTGTATGTTATGCAATCAATACCATGCTTTGAATGAAATGGGCATGAGTTCTAGTATTTGGAACTATAATGAAATGCATTCTAAGTAGCAACCAAGCAAAGAATGATGAGATCATGCAACGACTTTAGAAAACAAGAAATCACAGATTATACTCTCCAAAGAACGTTATAGGCTCAAGTCTCTCAGGGTTGTAGCGTTAGTTTGAGTTTCTTCCTTCAAGCATGTTACAAAAACTGATTTTTTTCCTTTGTGATTACATGTGAATTCATAAGCTATAACCATAACCAAGCATAAACCAAAGCACAAATCAACTTCCAGCCATGTTTACAACATTCTTTAATAGTCATGCAATTAAAAACCAAATCCTCATCATTGTGTTGGAAGGTCCCCTAAGACACAAACACACACACAAAAACAACTTTAAAACAACTCTTTTTGGGTTTTTTGAAACAATTTTTCAAATTTTTATGGGATTTTCGAATTTTTAAGTCAAAACATACTAAAACAGTTTAAAAACACTTAAAACAGCAAGAAACAACATTAGAAGTTATGGTGGATAAAAACCCTACGAATTTGCATCAAAACACTTTAGTTACCCCCCCCCCCCCCCACACTTAAATCAAACATTGTCCTCAATGTTTCAAGCATAGACTCACACAATTAACAAACAAACAAACAAAACAACAACTAAACATCCTAACATGGCAGAAACGAAATAGCAACAAAGAGAAGAGTTTAGGAACGCAAATCTGGAATTGGAGTGCTTTCTAGGTCTTCCTTTGTTGAATGCATGGGTTGCCTCCCAAGTAGCGCTTGCTTTAACGTCGTACAGCCGGACGAACGTTCTTCTTATCCTCACTTGGAGCCCACGGCATGGAGTGGAATGTCCTCCACAACTTGCCCTTCAACACTTTCGTAATATGGCTCTATGAATGGGAGGGGATAGTGATCCTCCCTAATGGTGGTATTTTGGTTCCGGAAGTCCATGTAAATGCTCTCACCACCTTGAAATCGATTTGGAACCTGCACCAAAGAAGGTAACAACCTATTAGTTGAAATAGGAATTGGAATTGGGATTGGAGACTTACTAGGATGTTGTGGCAATGCCCCTAGGGCAGCCACCATCTCGCCAATTTTATCCTTAGGTACGGCCAGATTGGGTGTTTGTAGGGCAATGGCGTGCTTCTTGTACTTCCCTCCAATTCCTTCCTCGATGGTGGTTCTAGACGCATCCTTCTTGATAGGTGTTGAACGTTCCTGCCCTATATTTTTAATTGTACCAATGGCAAAACAAGAACGAACATCATTAGGATTCTCAATGGATTTAGAAACTTTAAAGTTAATCGTATCACCACCAAACTCCATAGTTAAGGCTCCCTTGGCCACGTCAATTTTGGTGTGGGTTGTTTTCATGAAAGGTCGTCCAAGTAAGAGTGGCGATGGTGGAGAGTGGGTTGAATTCTCCATGTCAAGCACATAGAAATCTGCAGGAAAAATCAAGTGGTCTACCTGCACCAAAACATCTTCCAAAACTCCTCTTGGGTATGCATTAGATGGATCGGCTAATTGAATAATAACACCATCATTTTTAAGCTCTCCTAGGTTCATAGATGCATAAACAGAGAATGGCATGACATTAATTGATGCACCTAAATCTAGCATAGCATGCTCGAACCTTGTATTACCAATTACACAAGGGATAGTGAAACTACCTGGATCTTTGCATTTAGGTGGCAGCTTTCTTTGCAACATTGCAGAGACATTCTCACTTACATGTACCACCTCATTCTCCTGAATCCGTTTCCTTGTTGTACAAATCTTTCTTAAAAACTTAGCGTACTTCGGAATTTGCTTTATTGCATCAAGGAGCGGGATATTGACATGCACCTTCCTAAACGTCTCCAGGATGTCTTTTTCATCCTCCTCCTTCTTTGTTTGCAAAAATCTGTGAGGAAAAGGAACATTGGGTGGAACGGAGTAAGAATTAATCAAATTTGAACCCAACTTACCTTTGGTGGCCGACTGGGATGCATTGGATGAAGTAGTGTCCTTAGGTGCTTGCGGCAAAGGGGATTGTGTCCTTGCCGTGGGCTTGTTTGCAGCCTCCTCTTCATGTTGCAACGTCTCGTCTTCATTAGGACTTGTTTTGGATGGTATGGATGTAGTGCCAACTTCTTTTCCACTCCTCAAGGTGATTGCGTTGGCCGTTTCGAACCCTCCTTTTGGATTGACAATGGTTGAGCTTGGGAGCTTGCCTTGGTCTCGGAATTGTCCCACAAACTCCGCAATCTGCCCTATTTGCTTCTCTAAGTGGTCCATCCTTTTGTCTTGGTTTTGCATTGCCTTTTCGTGGTTTTGCAATACCTTTTCTTGGTTTTGCAATACTTTGTTTTGATTTTCTTGCCCCTGAGACAAACTAGTAAGTAACTTAAGAATCGTAGCATTATCTAAAGACGTACCTTGATGGTTTTGGGCGGATTGGGGTTGGGTTTGGTCTTGGCCGTGGGTGTTGGTGTAAAACCCCGGGGGTTGCTGCCTAAAGCCTCCTTGTTGGTAAGGTTGTTGAGGCTCCCTCCACTTGAAGTTTGGATGGTCTCTCCAACCCGGATTGTATGTATTGGAATATGGATCATTCCTTGGTTGATTTTGGCTTGGAAACCCAATGGCGTTTGCACTCTCCCACCCACCATTCTCAATCAATTGAGGGCACTTTTCCGAAGGATGACCTTGAATAGAACATACGCCACATACAATTGGACTTTGGATCTTCATTCCTTCGGCCATCTGAGACACAAGAGAAGTAAGATTAGCTAATTGAGTTTGAAGGTCGGATTGAGAACTTACCTCATTCACTTGTTGCCGTGGGGGGTCCCTTTGCCCAATTCCTTCGTATTGTTGTGCATTGAGAGCTCGGTTTGCAATGAGGTTCTTGGCTGCCATAGGGGTTTTATCCACCAATGCTCCTCCTGCCGAAGCATCAAGCATTTGCCTTTCAATGGGAAGAAGACGTTCATAGAAGTATTGAATTAGAAGCTCCTCCTTCATTTGATGTTGAGGACATGATGCAACAAGGGTTTTAAAACGCTCATAGTATGTTGGAAAAGACTCCCCTTGACTTTGTTGAATTCCGCTAATCTTCTTTCTCAAGAGAATGCCTCTTGAAGTAGGAAAGAACTTTTCAAGAAACGCCCTCTTCATGCTCTCCCAAGAGGTGACCGTTCCGGGTGCTAGCTCGTATAACCAATCTTTGGCCTTCTCCAAAAGTGAGAACGGGAAAGCCTTCATCTTCAAAATGCTACCATCAACGTTAACTGGAGTCATGCTTGAACACACTACCTCGAACTCCTTCAAATGCTTGTTGGGATCCTCCATGGATAGTCCATGGAATTTTGGAATGTGGTGCAACAAGCTTGACTTCAATTCAAATTCGTCGTTCTTGTCTTGAGCCGCCCTTGGGTATTGGATGCACAAGGGTGCGGCATTGGCCATTCCCGAAGCGGAAAGCTCCTTGATTGTATGGTTGTCCACTGCCATGGTTTCTTCCTCTTGTGCCGTGGGTTCTTCTTCCTCCCTTGGCGTTGGCTCTTCCTCCTCATCAAGGTTAGGAGCCGTACTAGATTCTGGGTTCTTCTTCTTCTTCCTCAAAGTGCGCTCAAAATCGTCGTCAAAATCCAAGATGTTTGCACTAACAGGTTGAGAACGACGAGTCATAAACTAGTACCTACAAACAAGAAAAGAAACTAAGTCAGTAGCTAAAACAAAAAGAAAACAAAAAGAAACGAAAAGAAACAACGGGGGATTAGCAAAATTGCTGATCCCCTGCAACGCCGCCAAAAATTTGATGTGATAAAAGATAGCACTCAAATTAAACCCTCTTTTTGACAATTGTAGTATAGATATAAGTAGGGATCGTTCTAGGCCGGGGATTAGGAGGGATTGCTAATCTAATGAAAATTGACTCAAAGATGTAAAAATATGTTTTAAAACACTTTAAATAGACTCACAAGACTCTTACTAACTTATATGACTCAAAACAAACTTTAAAGACTCAAAACAACCAAAAACAACCAAAAAGACTTAATTTAGACTCTAGGACTTAATTTGGACGAAAATACACTTGGGTTTTGACTCTAAAGACTCAAAAAGACTCTTTTGGACAGATTTGGAACAAGTAAGAAAAGGGGTTTTGATTTTGGACGAATTTAAAAGAAAACAAGTAACTTAAAACTTTAAAATAGATTTTTGACGAAAATAAGAAAAACTAATGGATGATGGGATAGCCAAGGGATACTTCTCCACACATGATACTTTCTAACATAAATTGATTTCCAGTTGCTTTTCCGATAAACTATGAACCTCAACACCCCAGATTAACCGTGAATTGCACTAATTAACCCTCAGATTTTCCTCACGTTATTGAATTGGATGATTGCATACGACAACCCAAAGCATTCCCCACAAGTTCCCTACATGAATTGCATAATAGAGATACAAGCAAGAATCATTAAGTTCTTTGAAAACCATAAGCATTGATGAAGCACTCGTTACTATGAATTGCATGAAACTTATGCCAAGAATTTACTTAACATGATTGTGAAAACAACCTTAACTACTTGTGAATATTAGTTTGTGACGATTATGTGAAACACCCTAATATTCTAGCCCCAAATTTAAGCATGCAAATTAAGTAGGCCTCCCTAATAAACATACAAGAATAAGTTATCTGTCAAACGGTTAAGTAAATTGCGTTCACAATTTATGAAATCACAACTGGACTTAATCAACTCATATTATAAATGTAATCATGGTTTCAAAGCATCCCTAGGCTAAAACGAGTTTAGCCTCTCATGTTCATGACAAAACAAAGCAACATAGATTTAAACATTGAAATTAAAGGATAGATTACACCTAAAAACGTCCAACACTCCAACTCGAATGCACAAACGCCCAAGGCTTGGTCTTCCTTCTCCTCCTTCTTGCTAAGTCACGGCACAAGGTCTATGGTGGGTTTGTGGATGATTTTCTGGGTTTTGGATGGATTTAGGTATGTATGGTGGTGCGGCAAAGGATGATGGTGGTGTATGGAAGTAGGGGAATGATGGATGGGTTGATGCAAGGTCACGGCAAAGGGTGGATGAATGTATGAATGTTGTGTGAAGGGGTGGTGGTGATTAAATGGCACGGCAAGGAGTTTATATAGGCTAGTTTGGCACACTTAGTGAAGGAAAAGGATTGCCTAATCCCATTGGAAAAAGGTTAACTCAAGGCAGAAATCAAGTGGGATTTGGAATAGGAATTTCGGCTAGGATTTAGGGATTCTAGAAGGGAAGGTGCGGCACACATGTAGGGATGAGATAAGGTTTCTAGAATAGAAGGTTTAGGGCAGATTCCTAAACCTAAAGGGCCTAGGACATGTGATATAAGAGTAGGAAAAGGTTTTCAATTCCTAAACCTACTAGGAGGGGTGTCTTGCGGCATTGGTATGGATAAGTGTTCTAGAAACTGAATTAGGTGTTTAAATGTGTAATTGATTCCCCCTAATTAGCTAGGTTTAAGCCCCCACCTGATTTGGATGGGATAGAATAGGATAATGTTAGAGATAGGATAGGATAAGGTTTCTAGGATAGGATAAGATAAGGTTGGATAAGGTTCCTTGTTTCTTGCTTTTTCCTTATCTTCATTGTATTAGGACTTCTTCCACCAGATTTGTAGCCTTTCCTAACTCTTCTAGTCTTCAATTTCGTCCATCCTCTTTGCTCCATGGTTAAGCTATCCAATCCATGCCCAAAAATGCTCCAAATAGCCTCAAAATGCACTTTATTGCTCCCTTTGCCATTAGAACCTAAAAACACACGAAAATACTTTAAAAGACTAAAACAACTATGAATTAATAACATAAATGCATGAAAACAAGCTAAGTAAGTCGCCTAAATATGCTCCTATCAAGTGTCCAATTTAGTTAGAAAGTGTCTTAGTTTGTGTTTCTAGGTGTTTTGATTCAATTTATTACCCAAATTCGTCCAAAATAGTCAAAGTGCTCAAAACTGCCCAGATTGTGTTTTTAAGGCAGTTTTGAGTGTTTTGGGGCTGTTTTGAGTCTTTTGGTTTGTTTTAGTGTTTTATTGTTTAGTTTTGCATTCTTTGAGTCTAGTTTAGTGTTTTAACCTTTGTTTTACATTTTTGAGTCAGTTTCCAAGTGATTTTGCAATCCCTCCTAATCCCCGGTTAAGAACGATCCCTACTTATACATATACTACAATTGTCAAAAGAGGGTTTTAATTTGAGTGTTAGAATATTTCACATCAAATTTTTGGCGCCGTTGCCGGGGATTAGCAAATTTGCTAATCCCTTGGATTGTTATTTTCTGTTTACTTTAGTTTGTTAAAGTTTCTGACCTTGTTTTGTTTTTCTTGTTTTAGGTACTAGTGTATGACTCGGAGTTCTCAATCGATTCGTGAGCATATCTTGGACTTTGACAGCGATTTTGAGAGGACTTTGAGACGAAAGAGAAAGCAACACGAATCAAATCCACAAAGCCCGGAACCTGACCTCGAAGAACAAGTCCTAGAAGAGGAAGAGGAGGCCACGGCAAGGATTTTTGAAGAACCACAAGGCATGGCCATGGACAATCGGACACTCAAGGAGCTTTCGGCTTCGGGATTGGATAATGCCGCACCTTTGTGTATCCAATATCCCCCACCTGCCCAAGGTAAGACCGAGGAGTTCAAGTTGAAGTCAAGTTTGCTCCACCACATTCCAAAGTACCATGGGTTGTCCATGGAGGATCCGAACAAGCATCTGAAGGAATTCGAGGTGGTGTGTTCAAGCATGACTCCCGTCAACATCGATGGAAGTATATTGAAGATGAAGGCTTTTCCATTCTCTTTAATGGACAAAGCCAAAGATTGGTTGTATGAACTTGCTCTCGGAACCGTCACATCATGGGAGAGTATGAAGAGGGCATATCTGGAGAAGTTTTTCCCAACTTCTCGAATCATCCTTTTGCGTAAAAGGATAAGTGGAATTCAACAAGAAGAAGGTGAGTCTTTTCCTACGTATTATGAACGTTTTAAATCACTTGTTGCTTCTTGTCCACAGCATCAGATGAAGGAGGAGTTACTTCTACAGTACTTCTACGAGGGGCTCTTACCAATTGAACGTCAAATGCTTGATGCCTCGGCGGGTGGAGCATTGGTGGACAAGACACCCATGGCGGCCAAGGTCTTGATTGCTAACCGAGCGTTGAACGCTCAACAATACGAAGGAGTAGGCCAAAGAGGACCCCCACGGCAGCAAGTAAATGAGGTAAGTTCCACACCCGACATTCATTCACAATTAGCTAATCTTACTTCCATTGTGTCTCAGATGGCTGAAGGAATGAGGATGCAAGGACCAATTGTGTGCGGAGTGTGTTCTATCCAAGGACATGCTTCTGAGAAGTGCCCACAACTCATTGAAAATGGTGGATGGGAAAGCGCGAATGCAATTGGATTTCAAGGCCAAAACCAACCAAGGAACGATCCGTATTCTAACACCTATAATCCAGGTTGGAGAGACCACCCGAACTTCAAGTGGAGGGAGCCCCAACAACCACCACAACAAGGAGGCTTTAGGCAACAACCCCCGGGCTTCTACAACAAGCCATACGCACCCACACAAGCACCTCCACAATCTGCCCAAACAAGTTCAGGTAACACCCTAGACAATGACACATTTCTTAAGTTACTAACTAATTTGTCTCAGGGGCAAGAAAATCAAGCCAAAGCCATGCAAAACCAAGATAAGAGGGTGGAGCAATTGGAGAAACAAATTGGGCAGATTGCAGATTTTGTAGGGACGTTTCGTGAGCAAGGCCAACTTCCTAGTTCTACCATTCCAAACCCCAAGGGAGGCTTCGAAAGTGCAAAGGCCATACTTTTGAGAAGTGGAAAAGAAGTCGGGGCAGGTCCTACACCATCACCATCAGGTCCTAACGAGGACGAAAAACTGAGAATTGAAGAGGAGGAAATAGGACAACCCACGGCAAAGGTGGGAACACCTTTGCCGCAAACCTTCATTGATCCAAAAATGTCCAATTCGGCCAAAAAGGGTAAGAACGTGTCAAATTCGGTTCCTACTAATGTTTTTCCTCCGAATGTGCCTTTTCCTAGTAGGTTTATGCAATCGAAGAAAGAAGAAGCCGAGAAGGACATCCTTGAGACGTTTCGGAAAGTTCAAGTGAACATACCCCTTTTGGATGCAATCAAGCAAGTCCCGAGGTACGCCAAGTTTCTAAAGGAGCTTTGCACCACTAGGAAGAGGATGTCGACCAAAGAAGTGGTAAAGGTAGGTGAAAATGTCTCCGCCATCTTGCAACGCAAACTACCCCCCAAATGCAAAGATCCGGATAGTTTTACCATTCCTTGTGTGATAGGTAATACTCGTTTTGAATCTGCCATGTTAGACCTAGGTGCCTATAAATGTCATGCCATATTCAATTTATGCATCTATGAACCCAGGAGTATTGAAAAATGATGGTGTAATCATACAATTGGCCGATAGATCTAATGCCTATCCAAAGGGAGTTTTGGAAGATGTGTTAGTGCAGGTAAATCATTTAATCTTTCCGGCAGACTTCTATGTGCTCGAGATGGATGAATCTAACCATGCCCCTACGTTGCCAATCCTCCTTGGACGACCATTCATGAAGACGGCTCGGACGAAAATCAATGTGTTTAATGGAACTTTGTCCATGGAATTTGATGGAGAAGTTGTGAATTTTAGTCTTTCTGATTCTATTAAGTATCCTAGTGAGGATCATTCATGTTTCTCCATTGATATAATTGACTCTTTGGCGCAGGGATACCTTGAAGATTTGAACACCGATGCGCTTGAAAACGTCATTACAAGAAGCATGGAACTCAAAACCAAGGGAGGGGGATTGTTGCTAGGCCACGGCATACACACTCCATTGCATGCCGTGCATCCTAGTGAAGAGTGTATCTGATAGGAGCATATTTACGCACCTTAGTTTAGCTTGTTTTGTGCATTTATAGTGTTTTTCCTTAGTAAAGTAGTCTTTTAAGCTAGTTCTATGTGTTTTCAGGTTTTAAGGGCAAAGTATGCAAAAGGATGCATTTTGGAGCCTTTTGGAGCAAATTAGAGCTTGGAATGGACATCATATGCTTGGAGCCAAGATGATGGACGAAATTGAAGATTTGAAGATGATGTTTCCTACTTGAATAAGGTTTCCTAGTCGAAGTAGGAAAGCGCCTAATTAAAAGATGAAATCCTAGTCAACAAAGGATTCTTAATTGAAGAAGGATTCCTAATCAACGAGGGATTCCTAGTTGAAGATGGATTCCTAGAAGAATGAAGATTCCTACTCAAATATGGTTTCCCACTTGATGAAGGAAAGTCAAAATCCAAATGGTCTCAAGTGAAGCAACAAAGAAGTTTTCCAAGTCCAAGAAGGAAAAGGAGTCCAAGATGAAGAAGGAATGACAAAGACAAGGTTTCCTAATCCTAATAGGCAAAGTTTCCAAGTGCAATGAGGAGTCCTTATCCATTTAGGGCACTTTATCCATTTAGGATACCTTATCCTTGTTCTAGAAACCTTATCCATCCTTGCCGTGAGTTTTCCTTGCATTAGAGGGTTCCTAGAAGCCCTAATCTGCCCTATCCTTTAGTGCCGCACCTAGCCCTTCTAGAAAGCTGCTTTCCCTTGCCTTGCAAGGCATTCTAGAAGCCTTATCACCTCATCTCCTTACCTGCCGCACCTAGGAAGCATTATCCCTTTTTATTTCTGATTTCTAAGCCTATTTCCTTGTGGATTTGGGTTATTCAAGTCCATATCTGATTACCCTAGGGTTTTAAGTGCCTATATATACTCATATTAACCCCTAGATCAGGATACCACCTATCATTCACTCCTCCACATTCATAAATTCGCCTAAATACATTCCCAACCCCTTGCCGCAGCCATCCTTCACCATTCTCCATATTTTCCCACCTTGCCACACTCCCCATCCCTCCTAAACACTACCCTACCATCACACATCCATTCCTCCATACAAATACCACCCAAAACCTGTCCTTAGACCTTGTGCAGCAACAAAGAGGAGGAGAAGAGGGCTTGGACGTTCATGCAATTCAAGCACAAGTTGCTGGAATTTTTAGGTGTTTCCTCTCCTTTAATTTCAATGGTTAAATTTACTTTTCTTTGTCTTGTACGTATGAGGAACTAAACTCCCCCTTGGCTAGGGGGGGATTCGAAACCATGATCATGCTTGCTATATGATTTGATTACCTCTAATTGCGTTTCATAAATTGTGAATTCAATTTACTTATCTATTTGAATTAAACTGAATTGTGTGTGTTGGTTAAGAGTGCACGCTTAATTATCATGCATAAATCTAATGCTAGGATATAAGGAAGTTTCACCTAATCATTACAAACTTATATTCACAAGTAGTAAAAGTTGATGATCTCAATTGCGTTAAGTAAATTCTTGGCATAAGTTTCATGCAATTCATAGTAATGAGTGCTTCGTCAATGCTTATGGTTTTCAAAGAACTTAATGATTCTTGCTTGTATCTCTATTATGCAATTCATGTAGGGAACTTGTGGGGAATGCTTTGGGTTGTCGTATGCAATCATCCAATTCAATAACGTTAGGAAAATCTGAGGGTTAATTAGTGCAATTCACGGTTAATCTGGGGCGTTGAGAATTCATGGTTTATTGAAAAGCAATTAGAAATCGTTTTGTGTGCAAGTATGGCATGTGTGGAGATGAACCCCTTAGCTAGCCTTCATTCCATTCATTAAATCCAAATTCGTTTTAAAATCTGTTCGTTTTACAAAGTTTTAAGTTTTGTTTTCAAATTCGTCAAAATCAAAATCCCCCTTTACTTGGAGTGTCAAATTAGTTAGAAATCAATTTAGTTTGTGTTTTTAAAGTATCTTGAGTCAAGTTATAACTATTTTCGTCCAAATTCTTCTCTAGTGCTCAAAACTGCTCAGAAAGTAGTTTTAAGGCAGTTTGAGTGTTTTCTTGCTGTTTTGAGTCTTTTGGTTTGTCTTAGTGTTTTAAACTTTAGTTTTGCATTCTTTGGGTCTAGTTTGGTGTTTTATATTGTGTTTTTACATTTTTGAGTCAAATCCAAGTGATTAACAATCCCTCCTAATCTCTGGTCCAGAATGATCCCTACTTACATTCTTCACTACAATTGATAAAAAGAGGGTTTAATTTGTGTGCGTATAATTCTCACATCAGTATCGAGTTGGTTGCTGCCCTTGAGTCGTTGCCTAAGCACGAGGGTAAGTTTTCTAACTTTGAGTTAATTCCCATTTCGACTAACAAGTTGCTTCCATCCATAGTTCAGGCACCTACCCTTGATCTCAAACCACTACCTAGCCATTTGAAGTACATTTTCTTGGGGGAAGAGGAGACCTTACCTGCCATTATTTCTTCATCACTCACGGCACAAGAAGAAGAGAAATTAGTGCGTGTTTTGAAGGAGTTCAAATCTGCCCTAGGGTGGACCTTGGCCGATATAAAAGGTATTAGTCCCGCCACATGTATGCATCACATATTTCTTGAGGAGGGGGCCAAACCAACTAGAGAGGCTCAACGCCGTCTCAACCCTCCGATGATGGAAGTAGTGAAGAAGGAGATAATCAAACTCCTTGATTGTGGAGTGATTTACCCCATCTCCGATAGCCGTTGGGTTTCACCTATCCAATGTGTTCCCAAGAAATCTAGAGTGACGGTTGTGGAGAATGCGGAGAACGAGCTGGTGCCCACCCGAATTCAAGCTGGTTGGCGTGTATGCACTGATTATAGGAAGATAAACGCCAGCACAAGGAAGGACCACTTCCCATTGCCGTTCCTAGATCAAATGCTTGAGAGGTTAGCGGGTCATTTATTTTATTGTTTTCTTGATGGATATTCTGGTTATAATCAAATTGTTATTGCCCCGGATGATCAAGAAAAGACCACTTTTACTTGTCCCTTTGGAACGTTTGCATATCGACGCATGCCATTCGGCTTGTGCAATGCTCCTGCCACGTTCCAAAGGTGTATGGTTAGCATATTTTCTGATTATGTTGAAAAGATTATTGAAATATTCATGGATGACTTTAGTGTGTTTGGGGATTCTTTTGATCATTGTTTACATAATCTGACTTTAATTTTGAAGCGTTGTGTTGAAACAAATCTTGTGCTTAATTGGGAAAAATGTCACTTCATGGTTAAGCAAGGTATTGTTCTAGGACATATTATTTCTGGAAAAGGCATTGAAGTAGATAAATCTAAGGTAGACCTTGTTCGTCACTTACCCTCTCCAACTTCGGTTAGAGAGATTCGTTCGTTTCTTGGTCATGCAGGTTTTTATAGGCGGTTCATAAAGGATTTCTCCAAAATTGCGCAGCCACTATGCCGATTGCTTCAAAAAGAGGTGGTTTTCGAGTTCAACGAGGCGTGTGAGAAAGCACTCAACCACCTCAAGGATCTCCTCACCACGGCACCAATCATCACTCCACCAGATTGGTCCATTCCTTTTGAGTTGATGTGTGATGCATCGGATTATGCCCTTGGAGCTGTTTTGGGCCAAAGTAAAAACAAACAGCCACATGTTATTTATTATGCTTCACGCACTTTAAATGATGCTCAATTGAATTATTCTACAACCGAAAAAGAACTTTTGGCGGTTGTATTTGCATTAGATAAGTTTAGATCATATCTCATCGGTACTAAAGTAATTGTTTTCACTGACCATGCAACCTTGAAGTATCTTCTCACCAAAAAGGAGGCCAAACCAAGGCTCATTCGTTGGATGCTCCTACTTCAAGAATTCGACATTGAAATTAGGGACAAAAAGGGATGTGAAAACGTGGTGGCTGACCACCTAAGTCGAATGGTGCGTGAAGAAGAGGACCTTCCCATTTTAGAAACGTTTCCGGATGAACAACTTCTGTCCGTTGAGGTAAGTACCCCTTGGTATGCCGATTTGGTTAATTTTTTGGTGTCTAAGCAAGTTCCTAACACCTTAAGCAAGGCTCAACGTGATAAATTAAAAAAGGATGCACATTTTTATGTTTGGGACGACCCTTATTTGTGGAAAATATGCCCGGATCAGAATGTGCGTCGTTGTGTTCATGAATCTGAATTTAATTCCATTTTGAGTTTTTGCCATACATATGCATGTGGTGGACACTTTGGCACACAACGCACTGCGTTTAAGGTTCTTGAAAGTGGTTTTTATTGGCCTACATTGTTTAGAGATGCTAGGGTTTTTTTTTTAACATGTGATCGATGTCAAAAGACCGGAAATTTAGGCCAAAGAGACCAAATGCCGCAAACCCCAATCCTTGTTGTTGAAATCTTTGATGTTTGGGGTATTGATTTTATGGGTCCTTTCCCTATGTCGTTTGGTTATACTTACATTTTACTTGCCGTTGATTATGTGTCGAAGTGGGTGGAAGCTAAAGCCACCCGAACTAACGATTCTAGAGTTGTTGCAGATTTTGTAAAATCTAACATTTTCTCTAGATTTGGGATGCCTCGAGTGCTCATAAGCGATGGTGGATCTCATTTTTGCAACCGCACCATTGCGGCGTTGCTCAAGAAGTACAACGTGATGCATAAGGTTTCCACACCTTATCATCCCCAAACAAGTGGCCAAGCCGAAGTCTCAAATCGAGAAATAAAGCAAATCCTGGAAAAGACCGTTGGGCCGAATAGAAAAGATTGGAGCTTGCGTTTGGAGGATGCACTGTGGGCCTATCGAACGGCTTACAAAACGCCCATTGGTATGTCCCCATTTCGGCTAGTCTATGGCAAGCCGTGCCATCTACCCGTGGAGCTTGAACACAAGGCACATTGGGCGGTCAAGACCTTCAATATGGATGTGGACACGGCTGGAAACCATAGGAAGCTACAATTGAGCGAGCTTGAAGAGATTAGGCATGAGGCGTATGAGAATGCCCGAATTTACAAGGAAAAGACCAAGGCCGTCCACGACAAGATGATTAGAGGCAAAACCTTCTCAATCGGGCAGAAAGTGTTGTTATTCAATTCCCGTCTTCGATTATTCCCCGGTAAGTTACGTTCTAAGTGGGTTGGTCCATTTGTTATCACTAATGTTTTTGTGCATGGTGCAGTCCAAATACAAAGTTTGAAAACTGGACAAGAATTCAAGGTGAATGGCCATAGATTGAAACCCTACTACGAGAACTTTATTGAGCATGTTGTGGAGGAGATCCCATTGCATGCCGTGGGCTCCAATGGGGAATGAGCATATCATCGTCCGGCTGCAAGACGTTAAAGAAAGCGCTTCGTGGGAGGCAACCCATGCAATCACCAAGGAGAGGATGGCATTTACACTCCATACCTAGATTTGCGTCCCTAACCTCTTCTCTTTGTTATTTACATTCTGCCATGTTTAGGGTGTTTAGTTGCTATTTGTGTGTTTGTTTTTGTTAGGTGTGATTTCAAGCTTAAAACATTGAGGACAATGTTTGATTTAAGTGTGGGGGGGGGGGGGGGGGGTAACTAATGTTGTTGATGCAAATTCGTGGGATTTTATCACCCATAACTTCCAATGTTGTTCCTTGCTGTTTTTAAGTGTTTTTAAGCTATTTTAGAGTGTTTTAGTGTGTGTTGACTTAAAAATCCGAAAAACCCATAAAAATTTGAAAATTTGTTTTGAAAAACCCAAAAAAAGTTGTTTTTGTGTGTTTGTTTGTGTCGTAGGGTACCTTCCAACACAATGATGAGGATTTGGTTTTTAATTGCATGATGGTTAAAGAAAGTTACAAACATGGATGAACGTTTGATATACTCTATGGTTTATGCTTGTTTGTAGTTATAGTTTACGAATTCACATGTAATCACAAAGAAAAAAATTAGTTTTTGTAACATGCTTGAAGGAATGAACTCAAACTAACGCTACATCCCTGTGAGACTTGAGCCTAAACGTTATTGGGAGAGTAAAATCTGTGTATTATTGTTTTCCAAAGTCGTTGCATGATCTCATTATTCTTTGCTTGGTTACTACTTAGAAGGCGTTTCATCACTTAGTTCCAAATGCTAGAACTCATGCCCATTTCATTCAAAGCATGTTATTGAATTGCATAACACATATTCAAGATGAAGTTGTGTAGTGACCACCATAAAAACCAAATAGCCGTGTGCCCTTCACTCATTTTGTGTTTAAGTTTAACCCCATTGAGCCGTGTTAGCCATGTTCTTTGTTAACCCATATCATCCTCACCTAGCCTAGATTAGGACCATCCGTACCCTTGTTCTTGAAGCATAGTAAGCATGAATGAATTCCTTTTGATTAATGTGTTGCAAAAAATAAGTGTGGGGGAAGGATTATTGATGTGAGTTATGTGCCATAGGCACGGCTAGAAAAAAAAATAGAAAAAAAAAAAAGAAAAAAAAAAAAGAAAAGAAAAGAAAAAAAGAAGTGAAAAAGAGTTGAAAAGAGGTAAAAAAGAGTTCCAAAGTATTGGGTGTTGAAGTAAGGGCCCAAAACAATGAATTAGGCCCTAAGAGTTGTTTGAATCTCCCCTATTTGTCTAAAAGTTGATTTCTGCAATCTAAGTGAATTCTAAGTCTCAATTTCATTACTTTGCTTGCTATTACTTAAAGAACTTTTGTTTATCCCTATCTTTCCTTGTTAGCCAATACCCCAAGCCCCGTTACAACCCTTGACTTCTACCTTGAGTGTTGTGCAGTTCAATTGTGGAGTTTGAATTTGGTATGAGCATATGGTGTCACTGGTTCTCGCATCTAAGTAGTAGTATTCCATTCATGAGATCATACCTAAACATGTTTAATTACTCCATAAATTGCATTCTTTGTTATCACATATGTGAGTACTAGTCTTTCATGTTTATATCAATCTTCTCACATATAACTAGTGTAGGGTGTGTAGTCAGAAAATCTGAGTGAAAATTGAGTGCATAACTAGTGAGGAATTGAGGGAATTCTCTAAGGCATGTTACTACATTCAAAATGTGTTTTAATTGATTAAATGCGAGCTAGTGAATGGGGACTATGATTAAGTATGTGCTCGAGGGGAAGGAAGACTGAAAGCTATGTGAGTAGTGATCCTTGACATGTCATGTTTCATTGAAAATCCCTGAGGCAAGCGTTGGAAGGTTTAGGTTTCGTTTTGTTTGTTTTGTTTCGTCTTATTTTATTTAGTTGTTTTGTTTTGCTCGAGGACTAGCAAAAGTTAAGTGTGGGGGAATTTGATAGGAGCCTATTCATGCGACTTAATTAGCTTGTTCTCGTGCATTTATGTTGTGTTTCCTTAGCTATTTTAGTGTTTAAAGTCACTTTTGTGCATTTTCAGATTATAAAGCCAAAGTGTGCAAGAAGATGCAAATTGGAGTCTTTTGGAGCAAAAGATGAATGAATGAGTTGAAGACTTGAAGAAACAATGAATTCCTACTCCAACGATGAATTCCTACTCAAACGAGGAATCCTACTCCAACAAGGATTCCTACTTGAAATAGGAAAGTTAACCCTAGGTTTCCCGATTTGGTAACCTTTCTTAATCTTAAACGTCCGTATTTTCTAGCCACTTTGAAGGCCTTGTAGGCACTTTAGGACACAAAACAAAGGCCCTAGGCCACTTTAAACCCTTTGTCGTGCCTTAACCCTAACTCCCTTCCCTTGCCGTGAAAGGGGGGGCATTTTTGTCCCCTTTTATGCATCTAAACCCTAACCCTGTTTCCTTGCAGCCACTCTCCCTTTTATTTTTGAAATTTAAACCTATTTCCCTTTCAAATAAACCCTAGCCGCACCCTAGATTGATTATTATTCATTCTTTCATCATTCAGCCACAAAACCCTCTCTGCCGCAGCCACCATCCCTCTTCTCCCTTTGCCGCAGCCTTCCCCCACCATTCCAGCCACTTCCCCACCTTGCCGCAGCCATCCCCACCCTTCCAGCCACCATACAAACCTTCCTCCATCATCCCATCACCTTGCCGCACCACCATATCCCCATAATCCCATCCCTAAACCAGAAAATCACCCAAAAACACCATAAACCTTTTCTGCCGCAGCAATGTTGATGTATATTTCCTTTCTAATGCTAGAATATATTTAGTATAATGGCATAAGCAAGGGTGTCGAATCCACAGGGACTAATTGGACCTATGTAATTACTTGTTTTGCAAGAACTCTAAGAAATGAATCAAACTAAACAAACTAGGCAGATTTGGAAATGAATCAAACTAGTCTAAATAGACAGATTTGTTGTTGTAACTTGAAAGCATGAGAAAATGAAGTAAACACAAATAAATGAATCAACAACTAATGTAATGGGATAGTATCAATGGAAATGAAGCTAGGGATTCGGTTTCACCATTGCTCAACTAAGTCCATGTTTGTCAAGTTAGTTGGTACTCATTCATCTACCTATTTCTTGAGTTTGTTTCACTTGGATATGATCAACCATATGATGTGTGGATTTGATCAAATGTCTCTAATCATGAACCTAATTGTGATGTGCAACTTTGGTTCATAATCAAGATTATGTAATGTACAAGAAACTTTCATAAAACTAAAGGGAATAACTCGGCAGGATGTGTGCTAAACACTCCCTTCATTCATTCACATATCTACCAAGATTATGCATGATGTGTGTTATAATCTTGGCTACACAACTTTGTGATTAATTCAAATGATGATCAAACATTAAAATCAACACACTAAGTCACCATTAAAACAGAAAATGAAACAAGAAATAGATGGACAAACTGAGCATTCTAACTTAATTACATGGCAAACTTTGCAAGGTTACATCGAATCCCTAGAGGAGGATTAGTTCCAATTCATGTTTACAAAAGATTTAACATAGAAATATAAAACATGAATGAACATAGAATTGATAAGAATAAACCCTTGAAGCAAAACTGATGTTGAAGTCCTTGAAGAGTTCCTTGGTGTTGCTTCTCCAAATGTGGTGCGGATGAAGGTAGAATGGCTTGGTTGAATGGTTTCTGCCCTTGGGACAGAAAATGGACAGAGAATGGAGTGAAAATGAGAGAGGTTCTATGTGTGTAATGGACTGGTTGAAGAAGAAAACTTGCGGACCCCTTCTTATGTCCAATGAGACTTGTTTTATCAAAAAGAATGTGTCTCCAACAATCAGATTGGATCTTGCATTTGTTTAACTCAGATGGCTGAGCATAAATCAGATGGAATGATGGGTTTCTGAGGTAGTGGACGCATGGCATGGACAAAGTCTGCAAGCATGTGGTTTGTTTAATCAAAATGCATGTGCCCTTGCTGCAACAAGTGAGTGGAACCTGCAAAGGTGAATTGGAGCACCAGAAAATGTTTATACAAATCTGGAAATGGGAAGAACACACGGCATGGACAAAGGGATGGGTTGGATTTCTGAAATGATGGCTGCAAGGAGTTACTTGTTTAATCACAATGCATGTGAATTTCTGTAAAGATGAAGTGTAGAAATGTAATGGAGTGCACGGAATGGATGTTTGTGTTTGTTGGTGTCAAAATGGCTGAAATGAATTATGTGATGTAAATGGGATTGTGAGGAATCTGATTTGGTGCTAGAATTGCATCAAATGATGGGATGATATGGGAACACACGGCCAAGGTTGTGACATGCATGTGAATGCATGTTTTGATGTTGGAACCACATAGGTGACATCCATGTTTTTGCTTTGTTTAGAATCACCCAATATGGCCGAATTGCATCTCTTAACACTTCACATCTTTTCTGGAATGTTTTTACTTCATTTGCCTTCCCATTGATCCAAGTTCACCCTTGGCTGCACACTAACACCAAATAATGTAAAATGCAACTAGTTTAATCCAAAACAATCACAACGACACCAAATAAGGAAGATATAAATGCATGCAAAATGTGACTTATCAAGCAAGAAGAAAGGAGCAAGGGGACTTTAAAACGTGCAGAAATTCAAGTGGAGTCCTTGGGCGTTTTAGGTGTAATCAATCTTTTGTTCTTTATGTTTAAATTCAATTTTGTTTCTCTTTTTGTGAACATGAGAGGCTAAATCCCTAGTTAGCTAGGGGGTGATTCGAAACCATGTTTATGCTTGCAATATGAATTGATTACCTTTGGTTGGAATTTCATGAATTGTGGATTCAATTTGTTTAACGGCTTGATTGATAACTTATTTGTGTATGTTTATTGAGAGTGCACGCTTAATTTTCATGCATGAATATGACGCTAGAATATAAGTGAATTTCACCTAATAGTTATGAACTTATATTCACAATTAGTGGAGGTTTTGCTTATAAACAATCGCGTTAAATGAATTCTTGGCACTAGTTTCATGCTCATCATAGTAACGAATGCCTCGTCAACACTTATAGTTTTCATGATGCTTAATGATCTTTGATTGTATCTTTATTGTGCTTTTCACGTAAAGGACTTTTGGAGAATGTTTTGAATTGCGTATGCGTTGTCCCATCCAATTTATTAACTTAAGGAGAACTTGAAGGTTAATTTAAGCGGACCTAATTAACCCGGGGTGTTGAGTTTCATAATTTATCGAAAGACCAACTAAAAATCATCTTGTATGCAAGTGTGACATGTGTGGAGAAGAACCTTCTAGCTAGCATTCCATCCATATTTTCATCAAATTCATCTTCATAATCTGTTTTAATTACAATCTGTGCATTCTATTTAATTTTGTCAAAAACTAAATCCCCCTTTACTTTAGTGTCCAATTTAGTTAGAAAGTGTCTTAGTTTGTGTTTCTAAGTGTTTTGATTCAATTTATTACCCAAATTCGTCCAAAATAGTCAAAGTGCTCAAAACTGCCCAGATTGTGTTTTTAAGGCAGTTTTGAGTTTTTTGGGGCTGTTTTGAGTCTTTTGGTTTATTTTAGTGTTTTATTGTTTAGTTTTGCATTCTTTGAGTCTAGTTTAGTGTTTTAACCTTTGTTTTACATTTTTGAGTCAGTTTCCAAGTGATTTTGCAATCCCTCCTAATCCCCGGTTAAGAACGATCCCTACTTATACATATACTACAATTGTCAAAAGAGGGTTTTAATTTGTGTGCTTATATATTCCACATCACAAAACAAAGGAAAATAGAATTAAACATTGAAAATAAAAGATAGATTACACCTAAAAACGTTCCAACACTCTAACTTGAATGCATAAACTTCCAAGGCTTCGTCTTCCTTCTCCTCTTCCTTGCTAAGTCACGGCACAAGAGTCTAGGGTGGTTTTATGGATGATTTTCTGGGTTTTGAATGGGTTTAGGAAGGTAGGGTGGTGCGGCAAGGGTTATGGGTGGTGTATGGAGTCTTGGATGAAGGTTTGGAAGTATGGGAATGGTGGAAAGTTGGATGGAAGGCTGCGGCAAAGGTTGGTTTTCTGAATGAATGAAGGCAGGTTGTGTGGAAGGGTGATTAGGTTTTAATAAGGGTGCGGCACAGGGTATTTATATGGAAGAAAGAATCCTAAGGCTTTATTACTTAGTTTAGGGAAAGAAATAACTCCAAATCCTTCAAGAATAGGAAACACAAAGTCAGAAAATCCAAAGGAAAGGGAAAACTCACGGCAAAGGAGGGAATGCTCTTTATTTCTGAAATTAGGCAAGGATTTTGGAATAGAAAAGGGCATGTGAATTATGGCTGAGTTTGATATGAAAAAGGAATGTGTTTGAATGCTTTAAAACAGGAAAGAAGGCCCTCCCTTGCACGGCAAGGAAGGGAAATACTAAGCGGATGCACGGCAAGGAATTTGGGTTGCAAGGGAACATTGTTTTGTCACCTAGAATAGGTAGAAGTCCTTGATATTGCTGAAACATGGAGTCTTTAAGGATTAGGAAAGGTTAAACCAAAATAGGAACCCTTGGCTTAACTTTCCTAATTCAAGTAGGAAACCTTCTTTGACTAGGATTCCTCATTTGATTAGGAATCCTCTTGTGATTAGGAATCCTAACTCCTTTAGGTCTTCAATTTCGTCCATTCCTTTTGCTCCAAACATAAGCTATCCATTCCAAGCCCAATTTTGCTCCAAAATGCACCTTTTTGCTTCCTTAGCCATATGAACCTAAAAACACACGAAAATGGCTTAAACTACTAAAACAACTATGAATTAACAACATAAATGCACGAAAACAAGCTAAGTAAGTCGCTTAAATATGCTCCTATCAAATTCCCCCACACTTAGCTTTTGCTAGTCCTCGAGCAAAACAAAACAAACGAAACCACAAACAACACAAAACACATTCTAAACCTTCCAACATGTACCTCAGGGATTTCCAACGAACATGACACATTAAAGAACATCATTCCCACGGTTTTTAGCTTTCTTTACATTCAACAAACACTTAACCATAGTTACCACTTATTAGTTCACATTTAATCAATTAAAACAATGTTTTGAATGTAGTAACATGCCTTAGAGAATTCCCTCAATTCCTCACCAGAATGCACTCTATTTTCACACAGATTTTCTAACTCCACACCCTACACTAAGTATATGTGAGAAGATTGATGTAAATATGAAGACTAACACTCACATATGTTATATCAAAGGAAGCATTTTCTGGATTTACGACAATGACATGAATATGATCTCACGAATGGAATGCTACTACTTAGAACGAGAACTAGTGATTCCATATGCTCATACCAAATTCAAACACCACATATTGAACACATAACATCAAGATAGAAGTTGAGGGTTGTAATGGGGTTAAGGGCATTGGTTAACAAAGAAAGATAAAGAAAACAAAGGTTCTTAAAGCAATAGGAAGCAAAGTAATGAAATTGACACTTAAACTCACTTTTTATGGCAAAATCAACTTTTAAACACAAGGGAAGATTCATGCAACTTTTAGGGTCAAATTCACTCTTTTAGACCCTTCCTTCAACAACCAACACTTGAGAGATCATTCTCACTTATTTTTCAACTCTTTTTCTTTCTTTTCAACACTTTTCTATTTTCTTTTTATTTTTCCACGAATTTTTATTTTTCTTTTATTTCCTTCTTTTGCCGTGCCCTATCATCTTCCCCCACACTCATTTTCTGCAATATATTGATCAAAAGAAGTTCATTCTAAGTCATGCTTCACTATCCTTTAAGAACAAGGGTATGGAAAGTCCTAATCTAGGCTAGGTAAGGATCGTGTGGCTAACAAAGAAAATAGGCTTCGAAAAGGGATAGGCTTTTTGGCTTTGGCTTGACTAACAACTTCATCTTATTGCATGTTATGCAATCAATATCATGCTTTGAATGAAATTGGCATGAGTTCTAGTATTTGGAACTATAATGAAATGCATTCCAAGTAGCAACCAAGCAAAGAATAATGAGATCATGCAACGACTTTAGAAAACAAGAAATCACATATTATACTCTCCAAAGAACGTTATAGGCTCAAGTCTCTCAAGGATGTAGCGTTAGTTTAAGTTCCTTCCTTCAAGCATGTTACAAAAACTGATTTTCTCTTTGTGATTACATGTGAATTCATAAGCAATAACCATAACCAAGCATAAACCAAAGCATAAATCAACTTCCAGCCATGTTTACAATATTCTTTAATAGTCATGACATTAAAAACCAAATCCTCATCATTGTGTTGGAAGGTTACCTAAGACACAAACAAACACACAAAAACAACTTTAAAACAACTCTTTTTGGGTTTTTCAAAACTGTTTTGTAATTTTTTTTGTAAATTTTCGGATTTTCTGATCCAAACACATAAAAACACTTCAGAACACACTAAAAACACTTCAAAACAGTGAGAAACAACATTATAAGTGATAGGTAATAAAATCCCACGAAAATCATGCAAAAATAGCTTGATTACCCCCCCCCCCCCCCCAACACTTAAATCAAACATTGTCCTCAATGTTTCAAACAAAGACTCACATTCAAACAAACATTATACTAACTAACATGACACAATAAAAATAATAAAGAGATAGAGATTGAGGAACGCAAATCTGATTTTGTGGCATGAATTGGTGAATTGCCCAAATCCTCTCTAGTTGAATGCATGGGTTGCCTCCCAAGAAGCGCTTGCTTTAACGTCGTGCAGCCGGACGAACATTCTTCTTATCCGCAATTAGAGCCCACGGCATGGAGGGTGATGTCCTCCACAACCTGCCCTTCAACATTTGCATGATAGGGCTTCAAACGATGCCCATTCACCTTGAATTCTTGGCCATTCTGATGTGAGAATTATACGCACACAAATTAAACCCTCTTTTTATCAATTGTAGTGAAGAATGTAAGTAGGGATCGTTCTGGACCGGGGATTAGGAGGGATTGTTAATCACTTGGATTTGACTCAAATACGTAAAAACAAGTTTAAAACACTATACTAGACTCAAAGAATGCAAAACTAAACTTTAAAACACCAAAACAAACCAAAAGACTCAAAACAGAACCCAAAACACTCAAAACTGCCTTAAAAACACAATCTGGGCAGTTTTGAACACTAGACACAACTTTGGACGAAAATTGGTTTTAACTTGACCTAAGACAGTTAAAAACACAAACTAAAGTGATTTCTAACTACTATGACTCAACAAAGTAAAGAGGGATTGGTTTTGGACGAATTTAAAAACAAAACAAACTTTTTAAATTAGAACAGATTGTAAAAACGAATTTGATGGAATTGAATGGATGGGAAGCTAGCTAAGGGGTTCATCTCCACACATGCCATACTTGCACACAAAACGATTTCTAATTGCTTTTCAATAAACCATGAATTCTCAACACCCTAGATTAACCGTGAATTGCACTAATTAACCCTCAGATTTTCCTAACGTTATTGAATTGGATGATTGCATACGACAACCCAAAGCATTCCCCAAAAGTTCCCTACATGAATTGCATAATAGAGATACAAGCAAGAATCATTAAGTTCTTTGAAAACCATAAGCATTGACGAAGCACTCGTTACTATGAATTGCATGAAACTTATGCCAAGAATTTACTTAACGCAATTGAGATCATCAACTTTTACTACTTGTGAATATAAGTTTGTAACGATTAGGTGAAACTTCCTTATATCCTAGCATTAGATTTATGCATGATAATTAAGCGTGCACTCTCAACCAACACACACAATTCAGTTTAATTCAAATAGATAAGTAAATTGAATTCACAACTTATGAAACGCAATTAGAGGTAATCAAATCATATAGCAAGCATGATCATGGTTTCGAATCCCCCCCTAGCCAAGGGGGGGTTTAGTTCCTCATACGTACAAGACAAAGAAAAGTAAATTTAACCATTGAAATTAAAGGAAAGGAAACACCTAAAAATTCCAGCAACTCGAACTTGAATTGCATGAACGTCCAAGCCCTCTTATCCTCCTCTTTGTTGCGGCACAAGGTCTAAGGACAGGTTTAGGGTGGTATTTGTATGGAGGAATGGATGTGTGATAGTAGGGTAGTGTTTAGGAGGGATGGGGAGTGTGGCAAGGTGGGAAAATATGGAGAATGGTGAAGGATGGCTGCGGCAAAGGTTGGGAATGTATTTCTAGCGAATTTCTGAATGTGGAGGAGTGTATGAATGTGTATGAGAGGTGGTCTATTTATAGTGCAAAATCCCTCTCAATTAGCAAGGAAAAAGGACTAAGTGTTTGAAGATGACAAGGAAATCAAAACCCATCAGGAATAGGCCATCTAGAAGGTAGGAAACCCCAAAGGAAAAGGAATAGAGGCGCCAGATTTTTAGGGTTCTAGAAACAAAGTGTTTTGTGGCAGAAATTGGCACTTCTAGAAGGATTTGGGGCGCCACCTTTGTAGGAGATAAGATAAGGTTCCTAAAATCATGATTTAAGTGCAATTTTGTAGGGAAGAAGAGATAAGGGTGCAGCACATTCTTAGGGATAATGTTAGGGCTTCTAGAAAGCCTAAAAACTAAGGGGAATTGGATAAAACCCACGGCAAAGCTAGGATAGGGCATCTAAGGCTTCTAGAAACCCTCCAAGATAAGGTAAAGTGCATGGCATCCCTATAGGATTAGGATAAGGTGTCCTAAAGTGTTTAGGACTCTCTTTGTGGCTGAAAACCTTGTGCATTAGGATTAGGAAAGCCAATCCTTCTTCATCTTGGAATTCTTCTCCTTCTTGGACTTGGAAAACTTCTTTGTTGCTGCAACTTGAGGCCATTGGGATTTAACTTTCCTACTTCAAGTAGGAAACCTTGTTTGAGTAGGAAACTTTGTTCTTCTAGGAATCCTAATTCAACTAGGAAACCCATTTTAACTAGGAATCCTAATTCAACTAGGAAACCATGCTCAAGTAGGAATCATCATCTTCAAGTCTTCAATTTCGTCCATCCTCTTGGCTCCAAGCATATGATATCCATTTCAAGCTCTAATTTGCTCCAAAAGGCTCCAAAATGCATCCTTTTGCATACTTTGCCCTTAAATCCTGAAAATACATAAAACTAGCTTAAAAGACTACTTTACTAAGGAAAAACACTATAAATGCACAAGAACAAGCTAAACTAAGGTGCATAGATATGCCCCTATCACATTCCTCAAGCTTTGGATTTGAACTGCACCATATGGAAAAACATTAGTAACAACAAAAGGTCCAATCCACTTAGAACGTAACTTACCAGGAAATAAAAGAAGGCAAGAATTAAAAAGTAAAACTTTTTGCCCTATGGAGAATGTTTTGCATCGGATCATCTTGTCATGGAAAGCTTTGGTCTTTTCCTTGTAAATGCAAGCATTCTCATATGCTTCACGCCTAATCTCCTCAAGTTCATTCAATTGCAACTTTCTATGCATTCCAGCCGCATCTAGGTCCATGTTGAAGGTCTTGATTGCCCAATGAGCCTTGTGTTCTAACTCCACGGGGAGATGACATGGCTTGCCATAGACTAGCTGAAAAGGGGACATGCCTACGGGTGTTTTGTAAGCCGTTCTGTAAGCCCATAATGCATTCTCCAAACGCACAATCCAATCTTTTCTTGTTGGTCCAACGGTCTTCTCCAAGATTTGCTTGATTTCTCTATTGGACACCTCGGCTTGGCCATTGGTTTGGGGATGGTAAGGTGTTGAAACCTTACGTGTGACTTGATACCTCTTGAGAAATGCCTCTATGGTACGAGTGCAAAAGTGAGATCCTCCATCACTGATAAGCACTCTAGGCATCCCAAATCTAGCAAAAATGTTAGTCTTTATAAAATCTGCAACAACTCTAGAATCATTAGTACGGGTGGCCTTGGCTTCCACCCATTTGGAGACATAATCCACCGCAAGCAAAATATAAGTAAAACCAAACGAAAATGGGAAAGGGCTCATGAAATCAATGCCCTAAACATCAAAAATTTCAACATTAAAGATGGGTGTTTGCGGCATTTGGTCCCTTGCACCTATATTTCCCATTCGTTGACAACGATCACAAGTTAAACAAAAAGCTCTAGCATCTTTAAAGATCGTAGGCCAATAAAAACCACATTCTAACACTTTAAGGGCAGTGCGTTGTGTGCCAAAATGTCCACCACATGCATAAGTGTGACAAAAGGTTAGAATCGAATTAAATTCACAATCATTTACACAACGACGCACAATCTGATCTGCACAAAACTTCCACAAATATGGGTCATCCCATACATAAAACCGTGCCTCTTTCTTTAATTTATCACGTTGGTGCCTAGCTATGGTACTTGGAACACGTTTTGACACCAAAAAGTTCACCAAATCGGCATACCAAGGTTCACATACCTTAATGGACAGCAATTGCTCATCAGGGAATGTCTCTTGGATGGGTAAAGAGTCCTCATTGCACACCAAACGACTTAGATGGTCAGCAACCACGTTCTCACTCCCTTTCTTGTCTCGAATTTCAATGTCAAAGTCTTGGAGAAGAAGCATCCATCGAATGAGCCTTGGTGTGGCCTTCTTTTTGGTGAATAAGTACCTTAGAGCTGCATGGTCAGAATATACAATCACTTTAGTACCAAGTAAATATGAACGAAACTTATCTAAAGCAAACACAACGGCAAGAAGTTCTTTTTCAGTGGTATAGTAATTTAATTGAGCATCATTTAAGGTCCGGGAAGCATAATATATGACGTGTGGTTGCTTATTCTTCCTTTGGCCCAAAACAGCCCCTATTGCATAATCGGATGCATCACACATTAACTCAAAAGGCAACGTCCAATCTGGTGGAATGATAATGGGTGCCGTGGTAAGCATGTCTTTGAGATGCTTGAACTTCTCACACTCCTCGTTGAACTCAAGCGCCATTTCTTTTTGTAGGAGACGGCATAGGGGTTGTGCAATCTTGGAGAAATCCTTGATAAATCGCCTATAGAATCATGCATGGCCAAGAAAAGAATGAACCTCTCTAACCGAAGTAGGAGAGGGTAAGTAACGTACAAGATCTATTTTAGACTTATCAACTTCAATTCCTTTTTCAGAGATGATATGACCCAAAACTATGCCTTGTTTAACCATAAAATGACATTTTTCCCAATTCAAAACAAGGTTAGTTTCCATGCATCTTTTCAAGATTAAAGTAAGATTATGCAAACAATCGTCAAATGAGTCTCCAAACACACTAAAATCGTCCATAAACACTTCAATTATTTTCTCAACATAATCCGAAAATATACTTACCATGCATCGTTGGAAAGTGGCCGGTGCATTGCATAAACCAAATGGCATACGACGATATGCAAAAGTACCAAATGGACAAGTAAAGGTGGTCTTTTCTTGATCATCTGGCGCGATGACAATTTGATTATAACCCGAACAACCATTAAGAAAGCAATAAAAGGACTGACCGGCTAACCTTTCAAGCATTTGATCGATGAATGGCAAAGGAAAGTGATATTTCCTTGTTGCGGCATTTAGCTTCCTATAGTCAATGCACACTCTCCAACCGGTTTGAATGCGTGTAGGCACAAGTTCATCTTCTTCATTCTTCACCACCGTGACTCCGAACTTCTTGGGCCAAAGGAAGAACAAGCAACCACACGTCATATATTATGCGTCCCGGACCTTAAATGATGCTCAATTAAACTACTCTACCACTGACAAAGAACTTCTTACCGTTGTGTTTGCTTTAGATAAGTTTTGTTCATATTTACTTGGCACTAAAGTGATTGTATATTCTGACCATGCAACTCTTAGGTACTTATTCACCAAAAAAGAGGCCAAACCAAGGCTCATTCAATGGATGCTTCTTCTCCAAGAGTTTGACATTCAAATTTGAGACAAGAAAGTGAGTGAGAATGTGGTTGCTGATCATATAAGTCGTTTGGTGTGCAATGAGGACTTTTACCCATCCAAGAGACATTCCTTGATGAGCAATTGCTGTCCATTAAGGTATGTGAACCTTGGTATGCCGATTTGGTCAATTTTTTGGTGTCAAAACATGTTCCAAGTACCCATGCTAGGCACCAACGTGATAAATTAAGGAAAGAGGCACGGTTTTATGTATGGGATGACCCATATTTGTGGAAGTTTTGTGCAGATCAGATTGTGTGTCGTTGTGTGCATGATTGTGAGTTTAATTCGATTCTAACCTTTTGTCACACTTATGCATATGGGGGACATTTTGGCACACAACGCACTGCCCTTAAAGTGTTAGAATGTTGTTTTTATTGGCCTACAATCTTTAAAGATGCTAGAACATTTTGTTTAACTTGTGATCGTTGTCAACGAATGGGAAATATAGGTGCAAGGGACCAAATGCCGCAAACACCCATCTTTAATGTTGAAATTTTTGATGTTTGGGCATTGATTTCATGGGCCCTTTCCCATCTTCGTTTGGTTTTACTTATATTTTGCTTGTGGTGGATTATGTCTCAAAATGGGTGGAAGCCAAGGCCACCCGTACTAATGATTCTAGAGTTGTTGCAGATTTTATAAAGACTAACATTTTTGCTAGATTTGGGATGCCTCGAGTGCTTATTAGTGATGGAGGGTCTCATTTTTGCAATCGTACCATAGAGGCCTTGCTCAAGAAGTATCAAGTCACACATAAGGTTTCAACACCTTACCATCCCCAAACCAATGGCCAAGCCGAGGTGTCCAATAGAGAAATCAAGCAAATCTTGGAAAAGACCGTTGGACCAACAAGAAAAGATTGGAGTCTGCGTTTGGAGGATGCATTACAAAACAGTTTTGAAAAACCCAAAAAGAGTTGTTTTTAAGTTGTTTTTGTGTGTTTGTTTGTGTCTTAGGATACCTTCCAACACAATGAAGAGGATTTGGTTTTTAATTGCATGACTATTAAAGAATGTTGTAAACATGGCTGGAAGTTGATTTATGCTTTGGTTTATGCTTAGTTATGGTTATAGCTTATGAATTCATATGTAATTACAAAGAGAAAATCAGTTTTTGAACATGCTTGAAGGAAGGAACTCAAACTAACGCTACATCCTTGAGAGACTTGAACCTAAAACGTTCTTTGGAGAGTATAATATGTGATTTCTTGTTTTTTTAAAGTCGTTGCATGATCTCATCATTCTTTGCTTGGTTGCTACTTGGAATGCATTTCATTATAGTTCCAAATACTAGAACTCATGCCCATTTCATTCAAAGCATGGTATTGATTGCATAACATACAATAAGATGAAGTTGTTAGTCAAGCCAAAGCCAAAAAGCCTATCCCTTTTCATATGTATTGTAGGATTAACCCTTTTGAGCCTTGTCAAGCCTATTGTCTTTGTTAGCCACATTATCCTTACCTAGCCTAGATTAGGACTTTCAATACCTTTGTTCTTAAAGGATAGTGAAGCACGACTTAGAGTGAACTCCTTTGGTCAATATATGGTGGAAAATGAGTGTGGGGGAAGATGATAGGGCACGAGAAAAGAAGAAAAAAGAAAGAGAAAAAAAAAAAAAAAAAAAAAGAGAAAATTCGTGGAAAAATCAAAAGAAAATAGAAAAGTGTTGAAAAGAAAGAAAAAGAGTTGAAAAATAAGTAAGAATGAACTCACAAGTGTTGGTTATTGAAGGAAGGGTCTGAAAGAGTAAATTTGACAATAAATGTTGCATGAATCTTCCCTTGTGTTTAAAAGTTGATTTTTGCCATTAAAAGTGAGTTTAAGTGTCAATTTCATTACTTGGCTTCCTATTGCTTTAAGAGCCCTTGTTTTTCTCTACCTTTCCTTTCTAGCCATTACCCTTAGCCTCGTTACAACCCTAAACTTCTATCATGATGTTATGTGTTCAATATGTGGAGTTTGAATTTGGTATGAGCATATGGAATCACTGGTTCTCGCTCTAAGTAGTAGCATTCCATTCATGAGATCATATTCATGTCATTGTCGTAAATCCAGAAAATGCTTTCTTTGATATAACATATGTGAGTGTTAGTCTTCATATGTACATCAATCTTCTCACATATACCTAGTGTAGGGTGTGAAGTTAGAAAATCGGTGTTAAAATAGAGTGCATTCTAGTAAGGAATTGAGGGAATTCTCTAAGGCATGTTACTACATTCAAAACATTGTTTTAATTGATTAAATGTGAACTAATAAGTAGTAACTATGATTAAGTGTTGGTTGAAGTGTAAAGAAAGCTAAAAACCGTGGGAATGATGTTCTTTAATGTGTCATGTTCGTTGGAAATCCCTGAGGTGCATGTTGGAAGGTCTAGAATGTGTTTTGTTTGTTTTGTTTATTTCATTTTGCTCGAGGACTGATGCGAAATATATAAGAACAAAAATTAAAACCCTCTTTTGACAATTGTAGTATATGTATAAGTAGGGATCGTTCTAAACCGGGGATTAGGAGGGATTGCTAAATCACTTGAAAACAGACTCAAAAATGTAAAACAAAGGTTAAAACACTAAACTAGACTCAAAGAATGCAAAACTAAACACTAAAACACTAAAACAAACCAAAAGACTCAAAACAGCAACAAAACACTCAAAACTGCCTTAAAAACACAATCTGGGCAGTTTTGAACACCTAACACTAATTTGGACGAATTTGGGTTATAACTTGAATCAAAACACTTAGAAACACAAACTAAGACACTTTCTAACTAAATTGAAACACTAAAGTAAAGGGGGATTTAGTTTTGACGAAATTAAAACAAAGAAAACAGATTGTAATGAAAACAGATTGTAAAAACGAATTTGAAGAAATATGGATGGAATGCTAGCTAGAAAGTTCTTCTCCACACATGTCACACTTGCATACAAGATGATTTTCAGTTGGTCTTTCGATGAATCATGAAACTCAACACCCCGAGTTAATTAGGTTCGCTTAAATTAACCTTCCAGTTCTCCTTAAGTTAATGAATTGGATGGGAAAACGCATACAACAATTCAAAACATTCTCCAAAAGTCCTTTACGTGAAAAGCACAATAAAGATACAATCAAAGATCATTAAGCAACATGAAAACTATAAGTGTTGACGAGGCATTCGTTACTATGATGAGCATGAAACTAGTGCCAAGAATTCATTTAACGCGATCGTTTATAAGCGACCTCCACTACTTGTGAATATAAGTTTGTAACTATTAGGTGAAACTCCCTTATATTCTTGCATCATATTCATGCATGAAAACTAAGCGTGCACTCTCAATAAACATACACGAATAAGTTATCAATCAAGCAGTTAAATAAATTGAATCCACAACTCATGAAATTCCAATTGAAGATAATCAATTTATATTGCAAGCATATACATGGTTTTGAATCACCCCCTAGCTAACTAGGGGTTTAGCCTCTCATGTTCATAACAAAACAAAGGAAAAGAGAATTAAACATTGAAAATAAAAGATAGATTACACCTAAAAACGTTCCAACACTCCAACTTGAATGCATAAACGTCCAAGGCTTCGTCTTCCTTCTCCTTCTCCTTGCTAAGTCACGGCACAAACTGCGAGGGTGGTTTAGTGGATGATTTTCTGGGGTTTAGATGGGTTTATGGAGGTATGGTGGTGCGGCAAGGCTTAGTGGTGGTGTAGGGAGGTTTGGATGGAGGTTTTGAAGTAGAGGAATGGTGGGAAGTTGAATGGAATGCTGCGGCAAAGGATGGGATTTTCTGTGGATGGAGGCAGGTTGTGTGGAAGGGAGATTAGCCTTCTAAAGGTGCGGCATAGGGGTTTATATAAGGGAGAAAGAACCCTAAGGCTTTATTTCTTAGTTTAGGAAAGGAATTAACTCTAAATCTTTCAAGAATAAGAAACACAAAATCAGAAATTGAAGGGAATAGGAAGGTGACTTGCAGCAAAGGTTTGTAAGAAAGGGAATGTCATTTATTTTCTGAAATTAGGCAAGGACTTAGGAAAATAAAAGGGTATGTGAGTTATGGCTGAGTTTGGTATGAAAAAGGAAAGTGTTTAAGTAGTTAGAATAGGGAACAAGGCCCTTCCTTGCACGGCAAGGAAGGGAAACATAAAGGAGACACACGGCATGACTTAAGGTTGCAAGGGATATTGTTTTGTGACCTAGAATAGGTAGGAGCCTTTGATATTGCTGAAATATGGAGTCTTTTGAGGATTAGGAGAGATTAAACCAAAATAGGAAATCTTGGCTTAACTTTCCTACTTCAAGTAGGCGACCTTCTTTGACTAGGATTCCTCATTTGATTAGGAATCCTCTTGTGATTAGGAATCCTAACTCAATTAGGTCTTCAATTTCGTCCATTCCTTTTGCTCCAAACATAAGCTATCCATTCCAAGTCCAATGTTGCTCCAAAATGCTCCAAAATGCACATTTTTGCTTCCTTAGCCATATGAACCTAAAAACACACGAAAATGGCTTAAACTACTAAAACAACTATGAATTAACAATATAAATGCACGAAAACAAGCTAAGTAAGTCGCCTAAATATGCTCTTATCAGTGTTGAGGTTCATGGTTTATCGGAAAAGCAACTGGAAATCAATTTATGTTAGAATGTATCATGTGTGGAGAAGTATCCCTTGGCTATCCCATCATCCATTGGTTTTTCTTAAATTCGTCCAAAATCTGTTTTAAAGTTTTAAGTTACTTGATTTCTTTTAAATTTGTCCAAAATCAAAACCCCTTTTCTCACTCGTTCCAAATCTGTCCAAAAGAGTCTTTTTGAGTCTTTTGAGTCAAAACTAATTGTATTTTCGTCCAAATTGAGTCCTAGAGTCTAAATTGAGTCTTTTTGGTTGTTTTGAGTTGTTTTGAGTCTTTAAAGTTTGTTTTGAGTCTTTTGAGTTTATTTAAAGTGTTTTAAAGCCTAATTTCACATCTTTGAGTCAATTTTCATTAGATTAGCAATCCCTCCTAATCCCCGGCCTAGAACGATCCCTACTTATATCTATACTACAATTGTCAAAAAGAGGGTTTAATTTGAGTGTTAGAATTTATCACATCAATAGATGACGCCACAATCAAGTAATTTGATGATTTCCTTCTTCACCACTTGATAGGGGCATATTTATGCACCTTAGTTTAGCTTGTTCTTGTGCATTTATAGTGTTTTTCTTTAGTAAAGTAGTCTTTTAAGCTAGTTTTATGTATTTTCAGGATTTAAGGGCAAAGTATGCAAAAGGATGCATTTTGGAGCCTTTTGGAGCAAATTAGAGCTTGGAATGGATATCATATGCTTGGAGCCAAGAGGATGGACGAAAGTGAAGACTTGAAGATGATGATTCCTACTTGAGCAAGGTTTCCTAGTTGAATTAGGATTCCTAGTTAAAATGGGTTTCCTAGTTGAATTAGGATTCCTAGAAGAACAAAGTTTCCTACTCAAACAAGGTTTCCTAGTTGAAGTAGGAAAGTTAAATCCCAATGGCCTCAAGTTGCAGCAACAAAGAAGTTTTCCAAGTCCAAGAAGGAGAAGAATTCCAAGATGAAGAAGGATTAGCTTTCTTAATCCTAATGCACAAGGTTTTCAGCCACAAAGAGGAGTCCTAAACACTTTAGGACACCTTATCCTAATCCTATAGGGATGCCATGCACTTTACCTTATCTTGGAGGGTTTCTAGAAGCCTTAGATGCCCTATCCTATCTTTGCCGTGGGTTTTATCCATCTCCCCTTAGTTTTTAGGCTTTCTAGAAGCCCTAACATTATCCCTAAGAAGGTGCAGCACCCTTATCCCTTTTTCCCTACAAATATGGCACTTAAATCATGATTCTAGAAACCTTATCTTATCTCCTACAAAGGTGGCGCCCCAAATCCTTCTAGAAGTGCCAATTTCTGCCACAAAACACTTTGTTTCTAGAACCCTAAAAATCTGGCGCCTCTATTCCTTTTCCTTTGGGGTTTCCTACCTTCTAGATGGCCTATTCCTGATGGGTTTTGAATTCCTTGTCATCTTCAAACACTTAGTCCTTTTCCTTGCTAAATTGAGAGGGATTTTGCACTATAAATAGACCCCCTTGCTGCACCAATTGAATCATTCACTCCTCCACATTCAGAAATTCGCCTAAATACATTCCCAACCCCTTGCCGCAGCCATCCTTCACCATTCTCCATATTTTCCCACCTTGCCACACCCCCCATCCCTCCTAAACACTACCCTACTATCACACATCCATTCCTCCATACAAATACCACCCAAAACCTGTCCTTAGACCTTGTGCCGTAACAAAGAGGAGGAGAAGAGGGCTTGGACGTGCATGCAATTCAAGTTCGAGTTGCTGGAATTTTTAGGTGTTTCCTCTCCTTTAATTTCAATGGTTAAATTTACGTTTCTTTGTCTTGTACGTATGAGGAACTAAACCCCCCCTTGGCTAGGGGGGATTCGAAATACATGTTTATGCTTGCGATATGATTTGATTACTTCTAATTGCGTTTCATAAGTTGTGAATTCAATTTACTTATCTATGTGAATTACATTGATTTGTGTGTGTTGGTTGAGAGTGCACGCTTAATTATCATGCATAAATTGGATGCTAGGATATAAGGAAATTTCACCTAATCGTTATGGAATTATATTCACAAGTAGTAAAAGTTGATGATCTCAATTGCGTTAAGTAAATTCTTGGCATAAGTTTCATGCAATTCATAGTAACGAGTGCTTCGTCAATGCTTATGGTTTTCAAAAAACTTAATGATTCTTGCTTGTATCTCTATTATGCAATTCATGTAGGGAACTTGTGGGGAATGCTTTGGGTTGTCGTATGCAATCATCCAATTCAATAACGTTAGGAAAATCTGAGGGTTAATTAGTGCAATTCACGGTTAATCTGGGGCGTTGAGAATTCATGGGTTATTGAAAAGCAATTGGAAATCGTTTTATATGCAAGTATAACATGTGTGGAGATGAACCCCTTAGCTAGCTTCCCATCCATTCAATTCCATCAAATTCGTTTTTACAATCTGTTCTAATTTAAAAAGTTTGTTTTGTTTTTAAATTCGTCCAAAACCAATCCCCCTTTACTTTGTTGAGTCATAGTAGTTAGAAATCACTTTAGTTTGTAGTTTTGAGTGTCTTAGGTCAAGTTAAAACCAATTTTCGTCCAAAGTTGTGTCTAGTGTTCAAAACTGCCTAGATTGTGTTTTTAAGGCAGTTTTGAGTGTTTTCTTGCTGTTTTGAGTCTTTTGGTTTGTTTTGGTGTTTTAAAGTTTAGTTTTGCATTCTTTGAGTCTAGTATAGTGTTTTATATTGTGTTTTTACGTTTTTGAGTCAAATCCAAGTGATTAACAATCCCTCCTAATCCCCGGTCCAGAACGATCCCTACTTACATTCTTCACTACAATTGATAAAAAGAGGGTTTAATTTGTGTGCGTATAATTCTCACACCAAATTTTGGCGCCGTTGCCGGGGATTAGCAACTTTGCTAATCCCTTGGATTGTTATTTTCGTTTTTTTATTAGATCAGATTCTTATGTTATTTTGTTTCTTGTTTTAGGTACTTGTTTATGACTCGGAGTTCTAATCCGGTTCACGAACATATTTTAGACTTTGACGACGATTTTGAGCGTGAGTTGAGACGTAAGAGGAAGAACCCGGAACCTAGTGAATCAAGTGCAAGTTCCGAGTCCGTTTCTGAATTTGAAGAAAGTGGAAGACATGGCAGCGGACAACCGAACAATCAAGGAGCTTTCCGCTTCGGGATTGGCCAATGCCGCACCCTTGTGCATCCAATACCCAAGGGCGGCTCAAGACAAGACTGCCGAGTTCGAATTGAAGTCAAGCCTATTACATCACATTCCGAAGTACCATGGGCTATCCATGGAAGATCCGAACAAGCACTTGAAGGAGTTTGAAGTCGTTTGCTCAAGCATGACTCCGATGAACGTGGATGAGAGCATCTTGAAGATGAAGGCCTTTCCCTTTTCTCTCCAAGAGAAAGCGAAAGATTGGTTGTACGAATTGGCTCCCGGAACTGTCACATCATGGGAGAGCATGAAACGAGCTTACTTGGAGAAGTTTTTCCCAACTTCTCGAGTCATCCTCCTACGAAAAAGGATAAGTGGAATTCAACAAGATGAAGGTGAATCCTTTCCTACTTATTATGAACGTTTTAAATCTCTTGTTGCTTCATGTCCACATCATCAAATGAAGGAGGAACTACTTCTACAATACTTCTACGAGGGACTTCTACCTATTGAACGTCAAATGCTAGATGCCTCAGCGGGAGGAGCCTTGGTGGACAAGATCCCCACGGCTGCAAAGACCTTGATTGCTAATCGAGCATTGAACGCTCAACAATACGAAGGCGTTGGACAGAGGAGTACCCCACGGCAACACCAAGTCAATGAGGTAAGTGCCATAACCGAACTTCAAAATCAAATGGCTAACCTTACTACGTTGCTTTCTCAGGTGGTGGAAGGTCCAAAAGTCAAAACCGTAGCTTCTTGTGGCGTATGCTCCATGCAAGGACACCCTACGGACAAGTGCCCACAATTGATCGAGAATGGAGGGTGGGAGACACTCAATGCCGTGGGATATGGCAACCAATACCAAACACGTGGTGATCCGTTTTCTAATACTTACAATCCTGGTTGGCGTGATCATCCGAATTTCAAATGGCGAGACCCCCAACAAGGTCAACAACAAAGCGGATTTAGGCAACAACCCCCGGGTTTCTATCAAAAGCCGTTGGCACCACCATAAGCCCAAGCACAACCTGCCCAAAGCAATGTAGGTAATTCAAGTGATAATGATAAGATTTTTCAATTACTTACTACTTTGACGCAGGAAGTCCAAACTCAAAACAAAGAGAGGCAAATCCAAGACAAGAGGGTGGACAACTTGGAGAAACAAGTGGGACAAATTGCCGAGTTCATGGGGCAATTTCCTGAGCAAGGAAGGTTGCCTAGCTCAACGGTGGTCAATCCGAAAGGTGGATTCGAATCTGCAAAAGCTATGCATTTGCGAAGTGGAAAGCAAGTCGGATCTGACCTCAACCCATCCAATTCACGTTCCAACGAGGAGGACGAGTTGAGAATTGAAGAGGAGGAGCAAAGGCCACTCACGGCCAAGGTGGAACCAAATGTGCCGCAAGTTCCAAGTGATCCCAAGTCGTCCAATTCATCCAATAAAGGTAAAAACGTGTCAAGTTCGGTTCCTACTAATAATTTTCCTGCGAATGTTCCTTTTCCTAGTAGGTTTAAGCAAACAAAGAAAGAAGAAGCGGAAAAGTTCATTTTGGAGACGTTTCGGAAAGTTCAAGTCAATATCCCCCTTTTGGATGCAATCAAGCAAGTCCCGAGGTACGCCAAGTTCTTGAAGGAACTTTGCACCAATAGGAGGAGGATTTCGACCAAGGAGGTGGTCAAAGTAGGTGAAAACGTCTCAGCCATCTTACAACGCAAGCTGCCCCCAAAATGCAAAGATCCGGATAGTTTTACACTTCCGTGTGTTATTGGTAATTCTAGGTTTGAATCTGCCATGTTAGACCTAGGTGCATCTATAAATGTCATGCCATATTCAATTTATGCATCTATGAACCTAGGAGCATTGAAAAACGATGGTGTGATCATACAATTAGCCGATAGATCTAATGCCTATCCAAAGGGAGTTTTGGAAGATGTGTTAGTGCAGGTTAATCATTTGATCTTCCCGGCGGACTTCTACGTACTTGAGATGGATGAATCGGACCATGCCCCTTCATTGCCCATCCTCCTCGGAAGGCCATTCATGAAAACTGCTCGGACAAAGATTGACGTCTATAATGGCACGTTGACGATGGAATTTGATGGGGAAGTTATTAATTTTAATCTTTCTGATTCTATGAAGTACCCTAGTGAGAATCATTCATGTTTTGCTATTGATGTAATTGACTCTTTGTCGCAGGACTATTTTGACAAATTGAACAACGATGCACTTGAATTGGTCATTGCACAAGGCATGGACAAGAAAAGCATTGAAGCCACAACCATGGGAACCTACGGCATGCATGATCATTCTTTTGCCGTGCCCCCTAATGATGAGGTCATTGAGATGGTGGCTGCCCTCGAGTCATTGCCATCACAATCGGGTAAGTATTCGGACCCTATTTTAAATTCAGTTTCGGCTAATAAAATGCTTCCCTCAATTGTGCAGCCACCTACACTTGAACTTAAGCCGTTGCCTAGCCATTTGAAGTACGTTTTCTTGGGCGAGGATGACACGTTGCCCGTCATTATTTCATCCTCACTCACGGCACAAGAAGAGAGCAAATTGGTGCGAGTGCTTAAGGAGTACAAAACGGCAATTGGATGGACCTTAGCCGACATCAAGGGAATTAGCCCTACTACATGCATGCATCGCATACTTCTAGAGGAAGGGTCCAAAACATCCCGAGAGGCTCAACGCCGTCTCAACCCTCCGATGATGGAAGTTGTGAAGAAGGAGGTAATCAAGCTTTTGGATTGTGGAGTAATCTATCCAATCTCGGATAGTAAGTGGGTCTCACCCGTTCAATGCGTTCCGAAGAAATCTGGAGTGACTGTGGTTGCAAATGTCGAGAATGAACTTGTTCCTCAACGCATTCAAACCGGTTGGAGGGTGTGCATCGATTATAGGAAGCTAAACGCCGCAACAAGGAAGGATCACTTCCCATTGCCGTTCATCGACCAAATGCTTGAGAGGTTAGCCGGTTATGCTTTCTATTGTTTTCTTGATGGTTATTCTAGTTATAATCAAATTGTCATAACACCCGAAGATCAAGAAAAAACCACTTTTACATGCCCCTTCGATACTTTTGCATATCGTCGCATGCCTTTTGGTTTATGTAATGCACCTGCTACATTTCAACGATGCATGATGAGCATATTTTCTGATTATGTTGAGAAAATCATTGAAGTGTTTATGGATGATTTTAGCGTGTTTGGTGATTCTTTTGATGGTTGCTTGCATAATTTTAGTTTAATCTTAAAACGTTGCGTTGAAACTAACCTTGTTCTTAATTGGGAGAAATGCCATTTCATGGCTAAACAAGGCATAGTTGTAGGTCATATAGTCTCTGAAAACGGTATTGAGGTTGATAAGTCGAAAATAGATCTTGTACGTCACTTACCCTCTCCAACTTCGGTTAGAGAGGTTCGTTCTTTTCTTGGCCATGAAGGATTCTATCGTAGGTTTATCAAGGATTTCTCGAAGGTTGCACAACCTCTTTGCCGCCTTCTACAAAAAGACGTGACGTTTGAATTCACCAAGGAGTGCACGGCATCATTCAACCAACTTAAGGAGTTATTGACCACGGCACCCATCATTGTTCCACCGGATTGGAGTCTACCTTTCGGGCTCATGTGTGATGCGTCCGACTATGCTTTAGGAGCAGTTTTAGGACAAAGAAAGGACAAGAGGCCGCATGTCATCTACTACGCCTCACGGACATTGAACGATGCACAATTGAACTACTCCACTACGGAAAAAGAACTTCTTGCTGTTGTCTTTGCTTTAGATAAATTTCGATCATATCTAATTGGTACTAAAGTAATTGTTTTCACTGATCATGCAGCTCTGAAGTACTTGCTCACTAAAAAGGAGGCCAAGCCACGGCTAATTTGATGGATGTTGCTACTTCAAGAGTTCGACATAGAGATTCGGGACAAGAAGGGAAGTGAAAACGTGGTGGCTGACCACCTAAGCCGAATGGTGCACAATGAAGAGGCCCTGCCCATTGCCGAGACATTCCCCGATGAACAATTGCTGTCCATTAAGGTTAGTACACCCTGGTATGCCGATATTTTCAATTTTTTGGTGTCAAAACGTATTCCAAGTGAGTTCACTAGGCACCAACGTGATAAACTTAGGCATGATGCACGGTTTTATGTGTGGGATGATCCATACTTATGGAAATTTTGCCCCGATCAGATTATACGTCGTTGTGTGCACGATTCTGAATGTAATTCAATTTTGAGTTTTTGTCACACATATGCATGTAGATGGCACTTTGGCACACAACGCACGGCCCTCAAAGTGTTACAATGTGGATTTTATTGGCCTAGTGTTTTTGAGGATGCTAGAACGTTTTGCTTAACATGTGATAAATGCCAAAGAATGGGTGGTATTAGTGCAAAGGACCAAATGCCGCAAGTTTCTATCCTAAATGTTGAAATTTTTGATGTTTGGGGTATTGATTTTATGGGTCCCTTCCCTTCATCGTATGGTTTCATGTATATTTTGCTTGCGGTTGATTATGTGTCAAAATGGGTGGAAGCCAAGGCCACCCGGACTAATGATTCTAAAGTGGTTGCAGATTTTATTAGAACTAACATTTTTGCAAGGTTTGGAATGCCACGAGTGATCATTAGTGATGGAGGGTCACACTTTTGCAATCGGACCATTGAAGCGTTATTGAGGAAATACCATGTCACCCATAAGGTTTCTACACCTTACCATCCTCAAACGAATGGCCAAGCCGAGGTTTCCAACCGAGAGATCAAGCAAATACTTGAGAAGACCGTTGGGCCAACAAGAAAGGATTGGAGTTTACGGTTAGATGATGCACTTTGGGCGTATCGTACGGCATACAAAACCCCAATTGGGATGTCCCCTTTTCGACTTGTCTATGGCAAGGCGTGCCATCTTCCGGTGGAGTTGGAGCATAAAGCTCTTTGGGCTGTCAAGAAGTTCAACATGCACTTAGATGAAGCGAGAAGTCTTAGGAAATTCCAATTGAATGAGCTTGATGAGATAAGGCACGAGGCGTACGATAATGCAAGCATTTACAAGCAAAAGACCAAAGCTTTCCATGACAACATGATCCGTGGGAAATCATTCTCAATTGGGCAGAAAGTGCTATTGTTCAATTCCCGTTTACGTTTGTTTCCCGGTAAGTTACGTTCTAAGTGGATTGGACCATTTGTTATTACTAATGTTTTTGTTCATGGTGCAGTCCAAATCCAAAGCTTGAAAATGGGACACGCATTCAAGGTGAACGGGCATCGTTTGAAGCCCTATTATGACACCTTTATGGAACATGCCGTGGATGACATACCCTTGGAAGCCGTGGGCCCTAGTAAGGAGTGAATGAGGTCTTCGTCCGGCTGTACGACGTTAAAGCAAGCGCTACTTGGGAGGCAACCCATGCATTCAACAAAGGAAGACCGAGAAAGCACTCCAATTCCAGATTTGCGTTCCTAAACTCTTATCTGTGTTGTTGATTTTGTTTCTGCCATGTTAGGTTGTTAGATGTTGTTTTGTTTGTTTGTTTGTTAATTGTGTGAGTCTATGCTTGAAACATTGAGGACAATGTTTGATTTAAGTGTGGGGGGGTAACCAAAGTGTTTTGATGCAAATTCGTAGGGTTTTATCACCCATAATTTCAAATGTTGTTTCTTGCTGTTTTTAGGCTGTTTTGGTGTGTTTTAGTATTTGTTGTTCTAAAAATCCGAAAATCCCATAAAAATTTGAAAAATTGTTTCAAAAAACCCAAAAAGAGTTGTTTTTGTGTCTTAAGGTACCTTCCAACACAATGATGAGGATTCGGTTTGTAATTGCATGACTATTAAAGAGAGTTGTAAACATGGATGAAAGTTTGATTTACTCTTTGGTTCATGCTTGGTTGTGGTTATAACTTATGAATTCACATGCAATCATAAAAGAAAAAAATCAGTTTTTGTAATATGCTTGAAGGAAGGAACTCAAACTAACGCTACAACCTTGTGAGACTTGAGCCTAAACGTTTATTTGGAGAGTTAATAATCTGTGCATTGTTGTTTTCTAAAAGTCGTTGCATGATCTCATTATTCTTTGCTTGGTTGCTACTTAGAAGGCGTTTCATCATTTAGTTCCAAACACTAGAACTCATGCCCAATTCATTCAAAGCATGTTATTGAATTGCATAACACATATTCAAGATGAAGTTGTGTAGTGACCAACATAGCCAAATTGCCATATTTCCCTATTTCATTTGTTTTGTAGGATTTAACCCCGTTGAGCCTTGTGTAGCCTACTTTCTTTGTTAACCCACAATTATCCTCACCTAGCCTAGAGTAGGACCACCCATACCTTTGTTCTTGAAGCATAGTAAAAGCATAACTCAAGATGAATTCCTTTTGATCATTGCATTGCAGAAAACAAGTGTGGGGGAAGGATTCTTGATATATGGGTGTGCCAAAGTCTTGAATGAGGCACGGCAAAGAAAAGAAAAGACAAAAAAAAAAAAAAAAAGAAAAAAAAAATTTCGTGGAAAATAAGAAGAAAAAAAGAAAAGTTGTGAAAAGAATGAAAAAGGAGTTGAAAAGATGTGAAAGAGTGTTCTCAAGTGTTGTTTGTTGAAGGAAGGGTCCAAAGCATTGAATTCGGCCCTAATTGATTGCTTGAACCTTCCCTTTGAGTTTAAAAGTTGATTTCGGCATTCTAAGGGGAATTCTAAGTTCAATTTCATTATGTTGCTTACTATTGCTTTAAAGAACGTTTGTTTTCCCTATCCTTTCGTTGTTAGCCAACTCCCCAAGCCCCGTTACAACCCTTGACTTTAATCTTGAGTGTTATGTGTTTCAATTTGTGGAGTTTAAAATTGGTACGAGCATATGGTGTCACTGGTTCTCGCATCTAAGTAGTAGCATTCCATTCATGAGATCATATTGATAAACATGTTTTTTTTTAACTCCGAAAAGTGCTTTCTTTGTCATACATATATGTGAGCATTCGTTTTCATATTTACCTCTATCTTCTCACATATAATTAGTATAGGGTGTGTAGTCAGAAAATCTGTGTGAAAATTGAGTGCATATCTAGTAAGGAATTGAGGAAATTCTCTAAGGCATGTTACTACATTCAAAATCATGTTTTAATTGGTTATTTGTGAACTAATGAGTAGTGACCATGATTAAGTAAATGCTTAAGCGTAAAGATGGCTAAAATCTATGGGAATGATGATTTTTAACATGTCATGTGCATTGGAAATCCCTGAGGCGATTGTTGGAAGGTTTAGGTTGTGTTTTACTTGTTTAGTGTCATTTTGTTTGTTTGTTTTCGTTTTGTTTTGCTCGAGGACTAGCTTGTTCTTGTGCATTTATAGTGTTTTTCCTTAGTAAAGTAGTCTTTTAAGCTAGTTTTATGTATTTTCAGGATTTAAGGGCAAAGTATGCAAAAGGATGCATTTTGGAGCCTTTTGGAGCAAATTAGAGCTTGGAATGGATATCATATGCTTGGAGCCAAGAGGATGGACGAAAGTGAAGACTTGAAGATGATGATTCCTACTTGAGCAAGGTTTCCTAGTTGAATTAGGATTCCTAGTTAAAATGGGTTTCCTAGTTGAATAAGGATTCCTAGAAGAACAAAGTTTCCTACTCAAACAAGGTTTCCTAGTTGAAGTAGGAAAGTTAAATCCCAATGGCCTCAAGTTGCAGCAACAAAGAAGTTTTCCAAGTCCAAGAAGGAGAAGAATTCCAAGATGAAGAAGGATTAGCTTTCCTAATCCTAATGCACAAGGTTTTCAGCCACAAAGAGGAGTCCTAAACACTTTAGGACACCTTATCCTAATCCTATAGGGATGCCATGCACTTTACCTTATCTTGGAGGGTTTCTAGAAGCCTTAGATGCCCTATCCTATCTTTGCCGTGGGTTTTATCCATCTCCCCTTAGTTTTTAGGCTTTCTAGAAGCCCTAACATTATCCCTAAGAAGGTGCAGCACCCTTATCCCTTTTTCCCTACAAATATGGCACTTAAATCATGATTCTAGAAACCTTATCTTATCTCCTACAAAGGTGGCGCCCCAAATCCTTCTAGAAGTGCCAATTTCTGCCACAAAACACTTTGTTTCTAGAACCCTAAAAATCTGGCGCCTCTATTCCTTTTCCTTTGGGGTTTCCTACCTTCTAGATGGCCTATTCCTGATGGGTTTTGAATTCCTTGTCATCTTCAAACACTTAGTCCTTTTCCTTGCTAAATTGAGAGGGATTTTGCACTATAAATAGACCCCCTTGCTGCACCAATTGAATCATTCACTCCTCCACATTCAGAAATTCGCCTAAATACATTCCCAACCCCTTGCCGCAGCCATCCTTCACCATTCTCCATATTTTCCCACCTTGCCATACCCCCCATCCCTCCTAAACACTACCCTACTATCACACATCCATTCCTCCATACAAATACCACCCAAAACCTGTCCTTAGACCTTGTGCCGTAACAAAGAGGAGGAGAAGAGGGCTTGGACGTGCATGCAATTCAAGTTCGAGTTGCTGGAATTTTTAGGTGTTTCCTCTCCTTTAATTTCAATGGTTAAATTTACTTTTCTTTGTCTTGTACGTATGAGGAACTAAACCCCCCCTTGGCTAGGGGGGGATTCGAAATACATGTTTATGCTTGCGATATGATTTGATTACTTCTAATTGCGTTTCATAAGTTGTGAATTCAATTTACTTATCTATGTGAATTACATTGATTTGTGTGTGTTGGTTGAGAGTGCACGCTTAATTATCATGCATAAATTGGATGCTAGGATATAAGGAAATTTCACCTAATCGTTATGGAATTATATTCACAAGTAGTAAAAGTTGATGATCTCAATTGCGTTAAGTAAATTCTTGGCATAAGTTTCATGCAATTCATAGTAACGAGTGCTTCGTCAATGCTTATGGTTTTCAAAGAACTTAATGATTCTTGCTTGTATCTCTATTATGCAATTCATGTAGGGAACTTGTGGGGAATGCTTTGGGTTGTTGTATGCAATCATCCAATTCAATAACGTTAGGAAAATCTGAGGGTTAATTAGTGCAATTCACGGTTAATCTGGGGCGTTGAGAATTCATGGGTTATTGAAAAGCAATTGGAAATCGTTTTATATGCAAGTATAACATGTGTGGAGATGAACCCCTTAGCTAGCTTCCCATCCATTCAATTCCATCAAATTCGTTTTTACAATCTGTTCTAATTTAAAAAGTTTGTTTTGTTTTTAAATTCGTCCAAAACCAATCCCCCTTTACTTTGTTGAGTCATAGTAGTTAGAAATCACTTTAGTTTGTAGTTTTGAGTGTCTTAGGTCAAGTTAAAACCAATTTTCGTCCAAAGTTGTGTCTAGTGTTCAAAACTGCCCAGATTGTGTTTTAAGGCAGTTTTGAGTGTTTTCTTGCTGTTTTGAGTCTTTTGGTTTGTTTTGGTGTTTTAAAGTTTAGTTTTGCATTCTTTGAGTCTAGTATAGTGTTTTATATTGTGTTTTTACGTTTTTGAGTCAAATCCAAGTGATTAACAATCCCTCCTAATCCCCGGTCCAGAACGATCCCTACTTACATTCTTCACTACAATTGATAAAAAGAGGGTTTAATTTGTGTGCGTATAATTCTCACATCACCACTTCCATCATTGGTGGGTTGAGTCGACGTTGGGCTTCCCTTGATGGTTTGGCGCCTTCTTCCATGAGAATTATATGCATGCACGTGGTAGGGCTTATGCCCTTGATATCGGCCAAAGTCCACCCAATGGCCGTTTTGTGCTCTTTGAGAACCCTCATCAATTTCTCCTCCTCTTGTGCCGTGAGTGATGATGCTAAAATGACGGGCAATGTGTCTTGCTCGCCCAAGAACACATACTTCAAGTGATTTGGCAACGGTTTAAGCTCAAGGGTAGGTGGTTGTTCTATAGAAGGAAGCAACTTGTTAGTTGAAATTGGAATTGAGATTGGACTAGGGGACTTACCTTGGAGCCGTGGCAATGACTCTAGGCCTGCCACGGTCTCAATCACTTCCTCATCAAAGGCCACGGCATAGGATTGCAATTGTGTGTCGTGGGTTGCTATGGTGGCAGCCATGTGATCCTTCACTTCTATGCCATTTGTAATGACCATTTCAAGTGCGTCTCCATGTAATTGATCAAGGTGTTCCTACGCCAAAGAATCAAGAATATCAATAGAGAAACATGAGTGATCATCATTAGGAAATCTCATAGTTTCAGAAATATTAAAATCAATCACTTCCCCATCGAATTCCATTGTTAAAGTGCCTTTAAACACGTCTATCTTAGTTCGGGCCGTCTTCATGAATGGCCTCCCAAGAAGAAGCGGCAAGGATGGAGCATGGGTAGTGTCTTCCATTTCAAGGACGTAGAAATCCGCCGGAAAGATCAAATTATTCACCTGCACTAAGACATCTTCCAATACACCCTTTGGATAGGCATTAGATCTATCGGCCAACTGAATAATCACACCATCATTTTTCAATTCACCAAGGTTCATTGAAGCATAAATAGAGTATGGCATGACGTTAATTGAAGCTCCTAAGTCTAACGTAGCATGTTCGAACTTAGTTTGGCCAATAATACAAGGAATTGTAAAGCTACCTGGATCTTTGCACTTTGGTGGTAACTTTCTTTGTAAAACAGCGGAAACGTTTTCACTTACCCTTACTACCTCTTTATGTGAAGCCCTCTTCCTTGTAGTGCATAATTCCTTCAAGAATTTGGCGCATTTGGGCACTTGCTTTATGGCATCTAGGAGCGGGATATTAACTTGAACTTTCCAAAACGTCTCAAGAATGTCTTTCTCATGCTCCTCCTTCTTTGTTTGCAAACATCTGTGAGGAAAAGGAACATTGGGTGGAACGGGGTTAGAATTAATCGAATTTGAATCCAACTTACCTTTGGTGGCCGAATGGGATGGAATGGATGAATTTTTGTCCTTAGGTGCTTGCGGCATAGGTGTTTGTATCCTTGCCATGGGCATGCTCTCAGCCTCCTCTTCATGTTGTAACGTCTCTTCTTCATTAGGACTTGATTTCGGTGGTGTGGATGTAGTGCCAACTTCTTTTCCACTCCTCAAAGTGATTGCTTTGGCAGATTTGAACCCTCCCTTTGGATTGACAACGGTTGAGCTTGGGAGCTTGCCTTGGTCTCGGAATTGCCCTACAAACTCCGCAATGTGCCCCATTTGCTTCTCTAATTGGTCCACCCTTTTGTTTTGATTTTCTTGCTCCTGAGACAAATTGGTAAGTAACTTAAGAATTGCAGTATTTTCTAAAGACGTACCTTGATGGTTTTTGATAGGAGCATATTCATGCGACTTAAATGGCTTGTTCTCGTGCATTTACGTTATGTTTCTCTAGTTATTTTAGTACTTTAAGCTATTTTCGTGTGTTTGTAGGTCCAAAGGGCTAAAGGAGCAAAAAGATGCATTTTGGAGACTTTTGGAGCACTTTTGGGCTTAGGATGGATAACTTATGCTTGGAGCCAAAGTGTTGGACGAAATTGAAGACCTAATTAAAGACCAAAGTGTTGGAACCTTGTTCCCTTTAGTTTTAGGACATTTAAACCTTTCCTATATCCTTAGCCGTGCATAACATTCCAACATTCCACTCCTTCATTTCAGCCACACTCCCACATATCATTACATATCATTCACCACTTATCATTCACCACTTATCATATCATCCACTTATCATATCATTCACTTATCTTATCATCCACTTATCATATCATTCACTTATCTTATCATTCACTTATCATATCATTCACTTATCATATCATTCACTTATCATATCATACACTTATCACTTATCACAACAACAACCTTGCACATGCACATTCATCCACATGCACCCATAATCATTCACACCCCTTTAATCCACATGCAATCTTCCACATCCCTCACCAAGAAATCATTCAACACATGCATCTTGGCAGATTTCACATGCACATTCACCCTAATCATTCACATAGCTTTAATCACATGCATAAATCAGCACATGCATCTCCCATTCCCATCAGATTTCCATCATATTCACTTGCATTCCATCCTTTAAAACATTGCACATGCACTCCCTTTAATTAATTAAGCCACATGCACTCCCATCCATTTCATCATTGCAGCCAACACATGCTTTCACATGCATTTTCAGATTGTCCCCTTGCACATGCAGCCACATATTCATTGCACATGCAGCCACATATTCATTGCACATGCAATTCCAACCCACATGCATCCTTTAATCATTCAAACATGCAGCCACATTCCCTCCTAGCTGTCATGTTCCCCCATTTCACTTATAAATAAGCATCCATTGCAATTCACACTCATTCATACACATTTCATTCTCATTCACTCTTCCATTTCAGAAATTCATCCATTGTACATACCACAAACACTTCCCCCTTTGTGCCGTGAGTTTCCCTATTAATCCAAACACCATTCCCCAAACCATTCACACCACCAAACCTCACCTTAGACCTTGTGCTACAACAACGAGGAAGAGAAGAGTGCCTAAACGTTCATACAATTCAAGTTTGAGTTGTTGGAATGTTTAGGTGTTTCTTTGATTTCAATGTTTAAATTCAATTCTCTTTGTTTTGTACGTATGAGGAATGGAAGAGAAGAGTGCCTAAACGTTCATACAATTCAAGTTTGAGTTGTTGGAATGTTTAGGTGTTTCTTTGATTTCAAAGTTATGAGGAACTAAACCCCCCTTGGTTAGGGGGTGATTCGAAATAAATGTTTATGCTTGCATTTTGATTTGATTACTTCTAATTACGTTTCATAAGTTGTGAATTCAATTTGTTTAACTGTTTGATTGATAACCTATTTATGTATGTTTATTGAGAGTGCACGCTTAATTTTCATGCATGAATATGACGCTAGAATATAAGTGAGTTTCACCTAATAGTTATGAACTTATATTCACAAGTAGTGGAGGTTGCTTATAAACAATCGCGTTAAACGAATTCTTGGCATAAGTTTCATGCAATCATAGTAACGAATGCCTCGTCAACACTTATAATTTTCATAGAGCGTAATGATTCTTGCTTGTATCTCTATTATGCAATCATGTAGGGGACTTGTGGGGAATGTTTTGGGTTGTCGTATGCAATCATCCAATTCAATAACGTTAGGAAGATTTGAAGGTTAATTAGTGCATCACGGTTAACTTGGGGTGTTGAGAATTAATGATTTATTGAAACGCAATTGGAAATCGTTTTATTATGCAAGTATAACATGTATGGAGATGAACCCCTTAGCTAGGTTCCCATCCATTCAATTCCATCACATTCATCTTTACTTTCTGTTTTTACTTACAATCTGTTCATTTTATTTAATTTCGTCAAAACCTATTTCCCCCTTTACTTTAATGTCCAATTTAGTTAGAAAGTGTTTTAGTTTGTGTTTATAAGTGTTGTGATTCAATTTGTTACATAAATTCGTCCAAATTCACCAAAGTGCTCAAAACTGCCCAGAAAGTGATTTTAAGGCAGTTTTGAGTCTTTTGGGTGATGTTTGAGTCTTTTGGTTTGTTTTAGTGTTTTAAAGTTTAGTTTTACATTCTTTGAGTCTAGTTTAGTGTTTTATATTGCGTTTTTACGTTTTTGAGTCAGTTTCCAAGTGATTTGCAATCCCTCCTAATCCCCGGTTAAGAACGATCCCTACTTACACTTATACTACAATTGTCAAAAAGAGGGTTTAATTTGTGCTTAATTATTTTCGCATCAGTTTTGGGCAAATTGGGGTTGGTTTGAATCTTGGCCGTGGGTTTTGGTGTAAAACCCCGGGGGTTGCTGCCTAAAGCCTCCTTGTTGGTGAGGTTGTTGAGGCTCCCTCCACTTGAAGTTTGGATGGTCTCTCCAACCCGGATTGTATGTATTGGAATATGGATCATTCCTTGGCTGATTTTGGCTTGGAAATCCAATGGCGTTTGCACTCTCCCATTCTCAATCAATTGAGGGCACTTTTCCGAATGATGCCCTTGAATAGAACATACGCCACATACAATTGGACCTTGTATCTTCATTCCTTCGGCCACCTGAGACATAAGAGAAGTAAGATTAGCTAATTGAGTTTGAATGTCGGATTGAGAACTTACCTCATGCACTTGTTGCCGTGGCGGGTCTCTTTGCCCAATTCCTTCGTATTGTTGTGCATTGAGAGCCTTCTCACATTCCTCGCCGAACTTGAATGGTACCTCCTTTTGGAGAAGTCGGCATAGGGGTTGGGAAATCTTAGAAAAGTCTTTGATGAATCGCCTATAAAATCCTGCATGTCCAAGAAAAGAACGAACCTCTCTAACCGAAGTAGGAGAGGGTAAGTAGCGTACAAGATCTATTTTTGATTTATCCACTTCAATACCCTTGGCCGAAATAATATGTCCTAGAACTATTCCTTGTTTTACCATAAAATGACATTTTTCCCAATTTAAAACAAGGTTAGTTTCAATGCATTGTTTCAAGATTAATGTGAGATTATCTAAACAATAATCAAACGAATCACCAAACACGCTAAAATCATCCATGAAAATTTCAATAATCTTTTCTACAAAATTTGAAAAGATACTTATCATGCATCTTTGAAAGGTAGCTGGTGCATTACATAAACCAAATGGCATTCGACGATAAGCAAAAGTACCAAATGGACAAGTAAAATTAGTCTTTTCTTGATCATTTGGAGCTATAACAATTTGATTATATCCCGAATAACCATCAAGAAAACAATAAAAAGAATGACCGGCTAACCTTTCAAGCATTTGATCAATGAATGGCAAAGGGAAGTGATCTTTCCTTGTGGTGGCGTTGAGCTTCCTATAGTCAATGCACACTCTCCAACTTGTTTGGATACGGGTTGGCACAAGCTTGTTCTCGGCATTCTTCACCATAGTCACTCCGGATTTCTTTGGCACAACTTGAACCGGTGAAACCCAACGGCTATTCGAGATAGGATAGATCACCCCACAATCAAGAAGCTTGATAATCTCCTTTTTCACAACTTCCATCATTGGAGGGTTGAGCCGGCATTGAACCTCTCTAGTTGGTTTAGCCCCCTCCTCTAGAAGTATGCGATGCATGCAAGTTGTAGGACTAATACCCTTGATGTCGGCCAAGGTCCATCCTATGGCCGTTTTGTGCTCTTTCAACACCCGAATCAATTTCTCCTCCTCCATTGACGTGAGGGATGAGGAAACTATGACGGGCAACGTCTCATTTTCTCCCAAATAGACATACTTCAAATGATCCGACAGTGGTTTATGCTCAAGAATGGGTGCTTGAATCACTGAAGGTAACAACTTGTTAGTAGAAACAGGAATTGGAATTGGGTTTGGAGGCTTACCAAAGTGTTGTGGCAACGACTCAAGGGTAGCAACCATCTTGGCCTCATTTTCACATGTAGGCACGACATGGAATTCCACATGCACGCCGTGGGTTTCATCCTCTCCTACCCCTTCGTTTTTAAGTCCCATTCCTTTAGTAATGGTCATTTCAAGGGGGTCCCTCTCCAAGGAGTCAAGATAATCCTGCGCCAATGAATCAAATATATCAATAGCTTCCCCATCAAATTCCATTGTTAATGTCCCCTTGAACACGTCTATCTTGGTGCGGGCCGTTTTCATGAAAGGTCTTCCAAGGAGGATCGGCAATGGTGTAGAATGGGCCGAATCTTCCATGTCAAGCACATAAAAGTCCGCTGGGAAGATCAAATTGTTAGCTTGCACCAAAACATCTTCCAAAACTCCTTTTGGATATTGATGCGGAATATATAAGCATACAAATTAAAACCCTCTTTTGACAATTGTAGTATATGAATAAGTAGGGATCGTTCTAGACCGGGGATTAGGAGGGATTGCTAAATCACTTGAAAACTGACTCAAAAATGTAAAACACAAGTTAAAACACTAAACTAGACTCAAAGAATGCAAAACGAAACAATAAAACACTAAAACAAACCAAAAGACTCAAAACAGCCCCAAAACACTCAAAACTGCCTTAAAAACACAATCTGGGCAGTTTTGAGCACTTACACTATTTTGGACGAATTTGGGTAATAACTTGAATCAAAACACTTAGAAACACAAACTAAGACACTTTCTAACTAAATTGGACACTAAAGTAAAGGGGGATTTAGTTTTTAACGAAATTAAATAAAATGAACAGATTGTAATTAAAACAGATTGTAAAGATGAATTTGATGAAAATATGGATGGAATGCTAGCTAGAAGGTTCTTCTCCACACATGTCACACTTGCATACAAGATGATTTTCAGTTGGTCTTTCGATGAATCATGAAACTCAACACTCTGGGTTAATTAGGTCCGCTTAAATTAACCTTCAAGTTTTCCTTACGTTAATGAATTGGATGGGACAGCGCATACACAATTCAAAACATTCTCCAAAAGTCCTTTACGTGAAAAGCACAATAAAGATACAATCAAAGATCATTAAGCAACATGAAAATTATAAGTGTTGACGAGGCATTCGTTACTATGATGAGCATGAAACTAGTGCCAAGAATTCATTTAACGCGATTGTTTATAAGCAACCTCCACTACTTGTGAATATAAGTTTGTAACTATTAGGTGAAACTCACTTATATTCTAGCATCATATTCATGCATGAAAATTAAGCGTGCACTCTCAATAAACATACACAAATAAGTTATCAATCAAGCAGTTAAACAAATTGAATCCACAACTCATGAAATTCCAACCAAAGGTAATCAATTTATATTGCAAGCATAAACATGGTTTTGAATCACCCCCTAGCTAACTAGGGATTTAGCCTCTCATGTTCACAGAAAGAGAAATAAAATTGAAATAAAATAAAATTGAAATTAAACAAAAAAAACAAAAGATTGATTACACCTAGAACGCCCAACAAATCCACTTGAATTTCTTCACGTTTAAGCTCCTCTTTCTCCTTTCTTCTTGCTGCGGCAGAGAAGGTTTATGGTGAGTTTGGATGATTTTCTGGTTTAGGGATGGGTTTATGGGGAGATGGTGGTGCGGCAAGGTGGTGGGATGATGTATGGAGGTGTGGATGGTGTATGGAATGGTGGAGGAAGGATGGAGTGGCTGCGGCAGAGAAGAATAATCTGGGATGGTGGCTGCGGCTTAGGGGGAAAATAGGGCTATGGTGGCTGAATGATATGAAGAATGAATAGAATAGGGTGCGGCTAGGGTTTGAAATATGTATGGTTCCAGAAATTAACCCTAGCTTATTTTTATTAACTAAAATAAATTCAAAGGCTTCTAGAATTAGGAAATAAAATCAGAAATTAAAGAGGGAATGATTAAAGGGTGCGGCTAGGGTTTATTTGAAAGGGAAATAGGTTTAAGTTTCAGAAATAAAAGGGAGAGTGGCTGCAAGGAAAAAGGGTTAGGGTTTAGATGCATAAAAGGGGACAAAAATGCCCCCCCTTGCACGGCAAGGGAAGGGAATTAGGGTTAAGGCATGGCAAAGGGTTTAAAGTGGCCTAGGGCCTTTGTTTTGTGTCCTAAAGTGCCTACAAGGCCTTCAAAGTGGCTAGAAAATACGGACGTTTAAGATTAGGAAAAGTTACCAAAACGGGAAACCTAGGGTTAACTTTCCTATTTCAAGTAGGAAACCTTGTTTGAGTAGGAATCCTCGTTTGAGTAGGAATTCATCGTTGGAGTAGGAATTCATCGTTTCTTCAAGTCTTCAACTCATTCATTCCTCTTTTGCTCCAAAAGACTCCAATTTGCATCTTCTTGCACACTTTGGCCTTATAATCTGAAAATACACAAAAGTGACTTTAAACACTAAAATAACTAAGAAAACACAACATAAATGCACGAGAACAAGCTAATTAAGTCGCATGAATATTTGATCCTATTACACACTTGGCTGCACACTAACACCAAATAATGTAAAATGCAACCAATTTAATACAAAGACATCACAAATACACCAAATATGGAAGATATAAATGCATGCAATATGTGAGTTATCACTTGATTGCATCAAGGAGCGGAATGTTGACGTGAACTTTCCTAAAGGTTTCCAAAATGTCCTTTTCACTCTCCTCCTTCTTTGATTGCCTAAACCTGCAAGGAAAGGGCACGTTTAGTGGAATAGAACTTGACGAAGTCGAATTTGGATTTACCTTAGGGGTGTTGGATGGTTTTGGGGTGGTAGATGGTTGCGGCAAGCTTTGTTCCACCCTTGTCGTGGCCTTTGTTCCACCCTTGTCGTGGCCTTTGTTCCTTGTTCCTCCTCTTCTTGCAGCAACATGTCCTTTTCTTGACTTGTTTTGGACGGTTTTGGGGTGTTTCCAACCTCCTTACCACTTCTCAACATGATTGCCTTGGCAGATTCGAAACCTCCCTTTGGATTGACAATGGTTGAGCTAGGGAGCTTGCCTTGGTCTCAGAATTGTCCTACAAACTCCGCAATCTGCCCAATTTGCTTCTCCAAGTGATCCACCCTTCTGTCTTGGTTTTGCATGGCTTTGTTTTGATTCTCTTGCCCCTGAGACAAATTGGTAAGTAACTTAAGAAGTGTTTCATTGTCCAACGATGTACCTTGATTGTCTTGGGCAGGTTGGGATTGGTTTGGATTGGAGCCGTATGGCTTGGTGTAAAACCCCGGGGGTTGTTGCCTAAAGCCTCCTTGTTGTTGAGGTTGTTGAGGCTCCCTCCACTTAAAGTTTGGATGGTCTCTCCAATCCGGATTGTATGTGTTGGAATATGGATCATTCCTTGGCTGATTGTGGCTTGGAAATCCAATGGCATTTTCGCTCTCCCATCCCCCATTCTCAATCAATTGAGGGCACCTTTCCAAAGGGTGTCCTTGGATAGAACATACACCACATACAATTGGTCCTTGTATCTTCATTCATTCGGCCATCTGAGACACAATAGAAGTAAGATTAGCAAATTGAGATTGAATATCGGATTGAGAACTTACCTAATGCAATTGTTGTCGTGGGGGGTCCCTTTGCCCAAGTCCTTCATATTGTTGTGCATTTAGAGCACAGTTTGCAATTAGGGTCTTGGCTGCCATAGGAGTTTTGTCCACCAATGCACCTCTCGCCGAAGCATCGAGCATTTGCCTTTTAATGGGAAGAAGGCCCTCATAGAAGTATTGAAGTAGAAACTCCTCCTTCATTTGATGTTGAGGACATGATGCAACAAGGGCTTTGAAGCGCTCATAGTACGCCGGAAAAGATTCTCCTTGACTTTGTTAGATTCCGCTAATTTTCTTCCTTAAGAGAATGACTCTTGATGTAGGGAAGAACTTCTCCAAGAACGCTCTCTTCATGCTTTCCCAAGAAGTAACGGTCCCGGGTGCCAATTCATAAAGCCAATCCTTAGCCTTTTCCACAAGAGAGAATGGAAAAGCTTTCATCTTCAAAATATTCCCATCAACGTTAATGGGTGTCATGCTTGAGCATACAACTTCAAACTCCTTCAAATGCTTGTTTGGATCTTCCATGGACAGCCCATGGTACTTGGGAATATGATGCAGCAAGCTTGACTTCAATTCGAACTCATCGGTCTTGCCTTGGGCTGCCCTAGGATATTGCATGCATAATGGCATGGCATTATCTAATCCCGAGGCAGAAAGCTCCTTGATTGTTCGATTATCCATTGCCATGACTCGTTCTTCTTCCTCCACTTCTTCTTCTTTAGATTCAGCCTCAAAACTAGAACTAGGTGGATTAGGTTCTTGTTGCTTCCCCTTTCTTCTCAAAGTTCATTCAAAATCGTCTTCAAACTCCAAGATATTCTCACGAACGGGATGAGAACTACGAGTCATACACTTGTACCTAGAACAATGAAACAAAAGAATTCAACAACTCTCTTAGAAGCACGGCAACACACACAAAACAAAGAATAAGCATGGCAAATACAAAAAGAAAGAAAGAACAAAAATAAACACTTGGTGACGCAAAAATAAAAAGAAAGAACAAATAAACACACGACACTCTTGACCTTAAGACACACATTGACACGACACAAACACAAGGGATTAGCAAGTTTGCTAATCCCCGGCAACGGCGCCAAAATTTGGTGTGAAAATTATATTGACACACAAATTAAACCCTATTTGTGACAATTGTAATATAAATGCAAGTAGGGATCGTTCTAACCGGGGATTAACTAGGGATGCTAATCTACTCTAAACTGACTTAAAAACACAAAATTAAACTTTAAAACACTTACCTAGACCTATATGACTCAAAACAACTTAAAAAACTCAAAACAGCCCAAAACACTCAAATAGACTCAAATTAGACTCTAAAGGGTGATTTGGACAAAATTTAACTAACTTAGACTCAAAACATTTTCCCTTGCCATTCATTGATCAAATGCTTGAAAGGTTAACGGGTTATGCTTTTTATTGTTTTCTTGATGGATATTCAGGTTATAATCAAATTGTGATAGCTCCGGAAGATCAAGAGAAAACCACTTTCACATGCCCCTTTGGTACATTTGCTTATCGTCGCATGCCATTTGGTTTATGTAATGCACCTGCCACATTTCAAAGATGCATGATGAGCATATTTTCAGATTATGTTGAGAAATTATTGAGGTTTTTATGGATGATTTCAGCGTTTTTGGTGATTCATTTGATGTTTGTTTGAATAATCTTAGTTTGATTTTAAAACGATGTATTGAAACTAACCTTGTGTTAAATTGGGAAAAATGTCATTTCATGGTTAAACAAGGCATAGTTTTAGGTCATATTATTTCTGAAAAAGGTATTGAGGTAGATAAGTCAAAGATAGATCTTGTGCGTCACTTACCCTCTCCTACTTCGGTTAGAGAGGTTCGTTCATTCCTTGGACATGCAGGTTTTTATAGAAGGTGCATCAAGGATTTCTCGAAGGTCTCCCAACCTCTATGCCGCCTCCTACAAAAAGATGCACCTTTCGACTTCACCAAGGAGTGCATGGCAGCTTTCCAACTCCTCAAGGACATGCTAACCACGGCACCCATCATTGTGCCACCGGATTGGAGCCTTCCATTCGAGCTCATGTGTGATGCATCCGATTATGCGTTAGGGGCTGTTCTAGGCCAAAGGAAGGACAAGAAGCCGCATGTCATCTACTATGCATCCCGGACGTTGAATGATGCTCAATTGAACTATTCGACAACTGAAAAAGAACTTCTTGCCATTGTCTTTGCTTTAGATAAATTTCGATCATATTTACTTGGTACTAAGGTTATTATTTTCACTGATCATGCAGCTTTAAAGTACTTGTTCACCAAGAAGGAAGCCAAACCACGGCTAAGTCGATGGATGCTACTTCTTCAAGAGTTTGACATCGAAATCAAGGACAAAAAGGGAAGTGAAAATGTGGTGGCTGACCACCTAAGCCGTATGATACATGAGGAGGAACCGTACCCTATTGCAGAAACCTTCCCCGACGAGCAATTGCTATCCATTAAGGTAAGTGAGCCTTGGTATGTGGATTTGGTGATTAAACAAGTTCCAAACACTTTAAATAGAAACCAACGTGATAAATTGAAAAAAGATGCTAGGTTTTATGTTTGGGATGTTCCATACTTGTGGAAATATTGCTTGGATCAGATTATACGTAAGTGTGTGCATGACATGGAATTCAATTCTATTTTAACATTCTGTCACACTTATGCATGTGGGGGACACTTTGGGACACAACACACAGCCCTTAAGATTTTAGAATGTGGATTCTATTGGCCAACTTTATTTAAGGATGCTAGAAACTTTTGTATGTCTTGTGATCGTTGCCAAAGAATGGGTAACATTATTGCAAATGATCAAATGCCGCAAAAATGTCATACTTCCTGTTGAAATTTTTGATGTTTGGGGCATTGATTTTATGGGTCCTTTTCCTTCCTCACATGGTTTCCTTTATATCTTACTTGCTGTGGATTATGTGTCGAAATGGGTGGAAGCAAAAGCCACCCGAACTAATGATTCTCGAGTGGTTGCAGATTTCATTAGAATTAACCTATTTGCAAGGTTTGGAATGCCACGTGTGATCATAAGTGATGGAGGGTCTCACTTTTGCAATCGAACCATTGAGGCTTTGCTCAAGAAGTACAACGTCACGCATAAGGTTTCAACACCTTATCATCCTCATACCAATGGGCAAGCCGAGGTTTCAAATAGGGAGATTAAGCAAATTCTAGAAAAAATCGTGGGCCCTACAAGGAAGGATTGGAGTGTACGGTTGGAGGATGCGTTGTGGGCATATCGCACGGCATATAAGACCCCCCTGGGCATGTCCCCATTTCGGCTCATTTATGGCAAACCATGCCATCTTCCCGTGGAATTGGAGCACAAGGCGCATTGGGCCATCAAGACATTCAACATGGACATTGATGCTGCTGGAATTCATAGGAAGCTCCAGTTGAATGAGCTGGAAGAGATTAGGAATGAGGCGTATGACAACGCTCGAATTTACAAGGAGAAGACAAAGGCTTTCCATGATAAGATGATTCGAGGCAAATCATTCTCCATTGGGCAGAAAGTGCTACTCTTTAATTCTCGCCTTCGCTTGTTTCCTGGTAAGTTGCGTTCTAAGTGGGTTGGCCCGTTTGTTATTACTAACGTCTTTCCTTATGGTGCAGTCCAAGTTCAAAGCTTGAAAACAGGACAAGAGTTCAAGGTGAATGGCCATCGATTAAAGCCCTACTATGAGAATTTCGAGGAGCATGTTGTGGACGATGTACCCCTCCATGCCGTGGGTACTACTAATGAACCTTAGCATGGCGTATTCGTCTGGCTGGAAGACGTTAAAGCAAGCGCTTCTTGGGAGGCAACCCATGTATTCGACAAGGAGAAGATGGAACTTCCACTCCAAACCCAGATTTGCGTTTCTAAACCCTTCTCCTTGCTGTTTATTTTATCATGCTTAGTTGCTTATTATTTGTTTGCTTTTATGTGAGTCTTTGTGTGAAACATTGAGGACAATGTTTGATTTAAGTGTGGGGGGGTAGACATGTGTTTTTATGCAAAAATTCGTGGGATTCTATCACCTATCACTTCTAATGTTGTTTGAAAAAATTCTGGAAATTTGAAAAAAAAAAAATCGAAAAAAGTGTTTCGAAAAAGCCAAAAAGAGTTGTTTTTGTGTGTTTGTTTGTGTCTTAGGGTACCTTCCAACACAATGATGAGGATTTGGTTTTTAATGCATGACTGTTAAAGACAGTTACAAACAATGATGGAAGTTTGATTTGCTCTTTGGTTTATGCTTGGTTGTAGTTATTGATAGGAGCATATTTATGCTACTTAGTTATGTTGTTTCCTTGCATTTATGGAGTTAATTACTATTTATTTCAGTCTTTTAAGTTATTTTCGTATGTTTTTAGGTCCTAATGGCAAAAGGAGCAAGAAAGTGCATTTTGAGGCTATTTGGAGCATTTTTGGGCATGGATTGGATAGCTTAACCATGGAGCAAAGAGGATGGACGAAATTGAAGTCAAGAAGGGCTAGGAAAGGCTACAAATCTGGTGGAAGAAGTCCTAATGCAATGAAGATAAGGAAGAAGCAAGAAACAAGGAACCTTATCCAACCTTATCCAACCTTATCTTATCCTATCCTAACCAACCTTATCCTTTCCTAACTCTAACATTATCCTATTCTATCCTATCCAAATCAGGTTAGGACTTAAACTTAGCTACTTAGAGGGAATTAATTACACATTTAAACACCTATTTCAGTTTCTAGAAGCCTTATCCATTTAAATGCCGCAAGAACCCCATTCCTTGTAGGTTTAGGAATTGCAATCCTCCTTCTACACAAATATCATGTGTCCTAGGCCCTTTAGGTTTAGGAATCTGCCCTAAACCATCCCTTCTAGAAACCTTATCTCATCCCTATAAACATGCCGCACCAAACCTTCTAGAATTCCCTAAATCCTAGCCGTGCATTACCTAATCCATTTCCCATTTGGTTTCTGCCTAGAATTAACCCTTTTTCAATGGGATTGTGCAATCCTTCTCCTTCACTAAGTGTGCCTAATTAGCCTATATAAACAGCCCTATGCCGCACCATTCATTCATCCACTCACACATTCATTCATTCATACTTTCATCCATCAAACACCACAATCCATTCTACAACACCCTAGTGCCGCAAGCAAGGAAGCAAGGAGAGGAGGACTTGTGCAATCTTCCATCCAAGGGAGTGCCGTGCATGCCATTGGAGTGTGGAGCGTTTTTCTTGGTTCTTTCTATCCTTAGTCTTAGTTCAATGTTTAAATTTAATTATCTTTGTTTTGCGAACATGAGGAACTAACTTCTTTTTAGTTAGAGGAGAATTTGAAGCCATGATTATATGTTTTATATAAATTAATTACGTCCGGTTATTATTTCTTAAGACATGAATGTGATTTACTTATCTAAGTTATTAAAACTGGTTTATGTATGTGGGTTGGGGGTTAACACTTAAGTTGCATGCATAAACTTGATGCTAGAGTATAGGAGGGTTTCACGTAATTGTTATTCACTTATATTCACAAGTAGTGGGGGTTGCTAGTCACAATCGCGTTAAGTAAATCCTTGGTATGAATCTCATGCGTTTCATAGTGATGAGTGCCTTGTCAACGCTTATAGTTTTCACAAAGCTTAATGACTTTTGATATGTATCTTTGTTATGCATCTCATATAAAGAACTTGAAAAAGATAATTTGGTTGTAATGCGTTTTCATTCAATTCAATGAAATAAGGAAAACTTGGGGGTTAGTTGTGCGATGCAACTAATTTAGGGCGTTGTCATTCATAGTCTAAAGGAGTAATAACTGGACATTGGTTCGTATGCATATATCATGTGTGGAGAAGGACCCTCTAACTAGCCTTCCACCCATTTACTTTACTTAAATTCGTTTTTCAAAAGTGTTTTCTACAAAGTTTTTATTTTGAGTCTAAAATTCGTCAAAAACAATCCCCATGTTATTTAGTCTTCATATTTGAGTCAAAACTTGTTTTCCTTGAGTCTTTTGAGTCAAGTCAAGTCCTATTTTCGTCCAAAACCTTTATTGAGTCTAAAAGTGAGTCTTTTTGAGTATTGGTTGCTGTTTTAAGTGTCTAAAGTTAGTTTTGAGTCCATAGAGTCTAGTTTAGTGTTTTTGAGTCTTATTTACATAGATTAGCATCCCTCGTTAATCCCCGGTCTAGAACGATCCCTACTTACATATCTACTACAATTGTCACAAATAGGGTTTAATTTGTGTGTCAAGTTAATTTTCACATCAGTTATAGTTTACGAATTCACATGTAATCACAAAAGATAAAATCAGTTTTGTAACATGCTTGAAGGAAGGAACTCAAACAAACGCTACATCCCTGAGAGACTTGAGCCTAAATGTTTATTTGGAGAGTTATTAATCTGTGCATTCTTGTTCTCTAAAGTCGTTGCATGATCTCATTATTCTTTGCTTGGTTGCTACTTAGAATGCGTTTCATCACTATAGTTCCAAATACTAGAACTCATACCCGTTTCATTCAAAGCATGAAATTGATTAGCATAACAAATAACAAGATGAAGTTGTGTAGTAGTCACCACCATAGCCAAATAGCCGAATCCACCCTTGTCATTTGTATTGTAGGTTTAAACCCCTTTGAGCCTTATTTAGCCTATTTTCTTGTTAACCACATCATCCTTACCTAGCCTAGAATAGGACTTTCCATACCCTTGTTCTTGAAGTATAGTGGAGCATAACTTAGAAGGAATTCCTTTTGAGTGACATTTGTGCCGAACACAAGTGTGGGGGAAGGGATTTTGTGAGTGTGTGTGTGTGCCAAAGTCTTAAAAGAGGCACGAGAAAAAGAAAGAAAAAAAAACGAAAAGAAAAAAAAATTGTGAAAAAGAAGAAAAAGAGAAGGAAAGAAAGAAAAGGAGTGAAAATAAGTGAGAATGAACTCACAAGTGTTGATTGTGAAGAAAGGGTCCAAAAAGGTTGAATATGGCCCTAAGTTTTGTGTGATTCCCCTTTGGGTGTTCAAAGTTGACTTCTGCATTCTAAGGGGAATTCTAAGTGCCTAATTCAATACTTTGCTCACTATTGCTTTAAAAATGTTTGTTTATCCTTCACCTTTCATTGTTAGCCAATACCCTAGCCCCGTTACAACCCTTTGACTTCTATCTTGATTGTTATGTGTTTCAATATGTGGAGTTTAAAATTGGTTTGAGCATATAGTATCCCTGGTTCTCACGTCTAAGTAGTGGCATTCCATTCATGAGATCATATATATACATGTTAATAATTCCAGAAAATGCTTTCCTTGTTATAACATATGTGAGTGTTCGTCCACATGTTTACATCAATCTTCTCACATATACCTAGTGTAGGGAGTGTAGTCAGAAAATTTGTGTGAAAATAGAGAGTATATCTGATAGGAGCATATTTATGCGACTTAATTGGCTTGTTCTCGTGCATTTATGTTGTGTTTCCTTAGTTATTTTAGTGTTTAAAGTCACTTTTGTGTATTTTCAGATTATAAAGCCAAAATGTGCAAGAAGATGCAAATTGGAGTCTTTTGGAGCAAAAGAGGAATGAATGAGTTGAAGACTTGAAGAACGATGGATTCCTACTTCAACAAGGATTCCTACTTGAATTAGGAAAGTTAACCCTAGGTTTCCCATTTTGGTAACCTTTCCTAATCTTAAACGTCCGTATTTTCCAGCCACTTTGAAGGCCTTATATGCACTTTAGGACACAAAACAAAGGCCCTAGCCCACTTTCAAACCTTTGTCGTGGGTTTCCCCTTCTTCCCTTCCTTTGCCGTGCAAGGGGGGGCAATTTTGTCCAAGGTTATGCACTTAAAACACATGCTCCTGCCTAAACTAAACCCTAAGCCGCACCTTTCCCTTTAATTTCTGAACTTAAACCTATTTCCCTTTCAAATAAAACCCTAGCCGCACTTATTAACCAATTTCCTTTTAATTTTCTGATTCGATTTCCCTAATTCTATAAGCCTTTGATTTAATTTTAGTTATTAAAAATAAGCTAGGGTTTTATTTTTCTGAAACCCTATATAAACTAAAGCCTAGCCGCACCCTAGTCTCTCTCTTTCATTCATTCTTTTCATATTTCAGCCACAAAACATCTAAGCCGCAGCCACCATCCCTTTCTTCCTTGAATCCGCAGCCACCATCACCCTGATTCCATCTCTGCCGCAACCATTCATCCATTCCAGCAACCTTCCCATCTTTGCAGCCACCATTCAAACCTCCATACACCTTCCACAACCCTTGCCGCAACCCTTCACCACCCTAAAACCATTCCTAAACCAAAATAACATCTGAAATCATCCTAAACCCTCTCTGCCGCAGCAAGGAGAAGAAGAAAGAGGAGCTTGAAACGTGCAGAAATTCAAGTGGAATTGTTGGGCGTTCTAGGTGTAATCAATCTTTTGTTCTCTATGTTTAATTTCAATTTTGTTTCTCTTTCTGTGAACATGAGAGGCTAAACCCCTAGTTAGCTAGGGGGTGATTCGAAACAATGTTTATGCTTGCAATATAAATTGATTACCTTCGGTTGGAATTTCATGAGTTGTGGATTCAATTTGTTTAACTGCTTGATTGATAACTTATTTGTGTATGTTTATTGAGAGTGCACGCTTAGTTTTCATGCATGAATATGATGCTAGAATATAAGTGAGTTTCACCTAATAGTTACAATCTTATATTCACAAGTAGTGGAGGTTGCTTATAAACGATCGCGTTAAATGAATTCTTGGCACTAGTTTCATGCTCATCATAGTAACGAATGCCTCGTCAACACTTATAGTTTTCATATTGGTTAATGATCTTTGATTGTATCTTTATTGTGCTTTTCACGTAAAGGACTTTTGGAGAATGTTTTGAATTGTGTATGCGCTATCCCATCCAATTCATTAACTTAAGGAGAACTTGAAGGTTAATTTAAGCGAACCTAATTAACCCGGGGTGTTGAGTTTCATGATTCATCGAAGGACCAACTGAAAATCATCATGTATGCAAGTGTGACATGTGTGGAGAAGAACCTTCTAGCTAGCATTCCATCCATATTTTCATCAAATTCGTATTTACATTCTGTTTTTATTACAATCTATGCACTTTGTTTAATTTCGTCAAAAACTAAATCCCCCTTTACTTTAGTGTTCAATTTAGTTAGAAAGTGTCTTAGTTTGTGTTTCTAAGTGTTTTGATTCAATTTACCACCCAAATTCGTCCAAATTAGTGTAAGTGCTCAAAACTGCCCAGATTGTGTTTTTAAGGCAGTTTTGAGTGTTTTGGTGCTGTTTTGAGTCTTTTGGTTTGTTTTAGTGTTTTAAGTATTTAGTTTTGCATTCTTTGAGTCTAGTTTAGTGTTTTAACCTTTGTTTTACATTTTTGAATCAGTTTTCAAGTGATTTAGCAATCCCTCCTAATCCCCGGTTTAGAACGATCCCTACTTATACATATACTACAATTATCAAAAGAGGGTTTTAATTTGTGTGCTTATAAATTTCGCATCAAATTTTTGGCGCCGTTGCCGGGGATTAGCAACTTTGCTAATCCCTTGGATTGTTTACTTTCTGTTTATTTAAGTTTGTTAAAGTTTCTGACCTTGTTTTGTTTTTCTTGTTTTAGGTACTAGTGTATGACTCGGAGTTCTCAATCGATTCGTGAGCATATCTTGGACTTTGACAGCGATTTTGAGAGGACTTTGAGACGAAAGAGGAAGCAACATGAATCAAATCCACCAAGCCCGGAACCTGACCTTGAAGAACAAGTTCTAGAAGAGGAAGGAGAGGCCACGGCAAGGATTTTTGAAGAACCACAAGGCATGGCTATGGAAAACCGGATACTCAAGGAGCTTTCTGCTTCGGGATTGGATAATGCCGCACCTTTGTGTATCCAATATCCCCCGCCTGCCTAAGGGAAGACCGAAGAGTTCGAGTTGAAGTCAAGTTTGCTCCACCATATTCCGAAATACCATGGGTTGTCCATGGAGGATCCGAACAAGCATCTGAAAGAATTCGAGGTGGTGTGTTCAAGCATGACTCCTGTCAACGTCGATGGAAGTATATTGAAGATGAAGGCTTTTCCATTCTCTTTAATGGACAAAGCCAAAGATTCGTTGTATGAATTAACTCCCGGAACCGTCACATCATGGGAGAGTATGAAGAGGGCATTTCTGGAGAAGTTTTTCCCAACTTCTCGAATCATCCTTTTACGTAAAAGGATAAGTGGAATTGAGCAAGAAGAAGGTGAGTCTTTTCCTACATATTATGAACGTTTTAAATCACTTGTTGCTTCTTGTCCACAGCATTAGATGAAGGAGGAGTTACTTCTACAATACTTCTACGAGGGGCTCCTACCAATTGAACGTCAAATGCTCGATGCCTCGGCGGGTGGAGCATTGGTGGACAAGACACCCATGGCTGCCAAGGTCTTAATTTCTAATCGAGTGTTGAATGCTCAACGATACGAAGGAGTAGGCCAAAGAGGACCCCCACGGCAACAAGTTCATGAGGTAAGTTCCACACCCGACATTCATTCACAATTAGCTAATCTTACTTCCATTGTGTCTCAGATGGCCGAAGGAATGAGGATGCAAGGACCAATTGTATGCAGAGTGTGTTCTATCCAAGGACATGCTTCTGAGAAGTGCCCACAACTAATTGAAAATGGTGGATGGGAAAGCGCAAATGCAATTGGATTTCAAGGCCAAAACCAACCAAGGCACGATCCATATTCTAACACATATAATCCAGGTTGGAGAGACCACCCAAACTTCAAATGGAGGGAGCCCCAACAACCACCACAACAAAGAGGCTTTAGACAACAACCCCCGGGGTTCTTCACTAAGCCATACGCACCCACACATGCTCCACAACAATCTGCCCCAAATGCTTCAGGTACGTCCCTAGACAATGATACACTTCTTAAGTTACTAACTAATTTGTCTCAGGGGCAAGAAAATCAAGCCAAAGCCATGCAAAACCAAGATAAGAGGGTGGATCATTTGGAGAAACAAATTGGGCAGATTGCAGATTTTGTAGGGAAATTTCGTGATCAAGGCCAACTTCCTAGTTCTACCATTCCAAACCCAAAGGGAGGCTTCGAAAGTGCAAGGGCCATACTCTTGAGAAGTGGAAAAGAAGTCAGGGCAGGTCCTACACCATCACCATCAGGTCCTAACGAGGATGAAAAACTGAGAATTGAAGAGGAGGAGGCAAGCCAACCCACGGCAAAGGTGGAAACACCTTTGCCGCAAGCTTCTAGTGATCCAAAAATGTCCAATTTGGCCAAAAAGGGTAAGAATGTGTCAAATTCGGTTCCTACTAATGTTTTTCCTTCGAATGTGCCTTTTCCTAGTAGGTTCATGCAAACAAAGAAAGAAGAAGCTGAGAAGGACATCCTGGAGACATTTCGGAAAGTTCAAGTTAACATACCCCTCTTGGATGCAATCAAGCAAGTCCCGAGATACGCCAAGTTCTTAAAGGAGCTTTGCACCACTAGGAAGAGGATGTCGACCAAAGAGGTGGTAAAGGTAGGTGAAAATGTCTCTGCCATCTTGCAACGCAAACTACCCCCCAAATGCAAAGATCCGGGTAGTTTTACCATTCCTTGTTTGATAGGTAACACTCGTTTTGAATCTGCCATGTTAGACCTAGGTGCCTCTATAAATGTCATGCCATATTCAATTTATGCATCTATGAACCTAGGAGTATTGAAAAATGATGGTGTGATCATACAATTGGCCGATAGATCTAATGCCTATCCAAAGGGAGTTTTGGAAGATGTGTTATTGCAGGTAAATCATTTAATCTTTCCGGCGGACTTCTATGTGCTCGAGATGGATGAATCTGACCATGCCTCTTCGTTGCCAATCCTTCTTGGACGGCCATTCATGAAGACGGCTCGGACGAAGATTGATGTGTTTAATGGAACTTTGTCCATGGAATTTGATGGGGAAGTTGTTAATTTTAGTATGTTTGATTCTATTAAGTATCCTAGTGAGGATCATTCATGTTTCTCCATTGACATAATTGATTCTTTGGCGCAGGGATACCTTGAAGAGTTGAACGCCGATGCACTCGAAAATGTCATTACACGAAGCATGGAACTCAAAACCAAGGAAGGGGGACAGTTGCAAGCCCACGGCACACACACTCCATTGCATGCCGTGCCCCCTAGTGAGGAATGCATTGAGTTGGTTGCTGCCCTTGAGTCGTTGCCTAAGCACAATGGTAAGTTTTCTAACTTTGAGTCAATTCCCATTTCGACTAACAAGTTGCTTCCATCCATAATTCAGGCACCTACCCTTGATCTCAAACCACTACCTAGCCATTTGAAGTACATTTTCCTGGGGGAAGAGGAGACCTTACCTACCATTATTTCTTCATCACTCACGGCACAAGAAGAAGAGAAACTAGTGCGTGTTTTGAAGGAGTACAAATCTGCCCTAGGTTGGACATTGGCCGATATCAAAGGTATTAGTCCCACAACATGTATGCATCACATATTTCTTGAGGAGGGGGCCAAACCAACTAGAGAGGCTCAACGCCGTCTCAACCCTCCGATGATGGAAGTGGTGAAGAAAGAGATAATCAAACTCCTTGATTGTGGAGTGATCTACCCCATCTCCGATAGCCAATGGGTTTCACCTATCCAATGTGTTCCCAAGAAATCTGGAGTGACGGCTGTGGAGAATGCGGAGAATGAGCTTGTGCCCACCCGAATCATAACCGGTTGGCGTGTATGCATTGATTATAGGAAGATAAACGCCACCACAAGGAAGGACCACTTCCCATTGCCGTTCCTAGATCAAATGCTCGAGAGGTTAGCGGGTCATTCATTTTATTGTTTTCTTGATGGATATTCTGGTTATAATCAAATTGTTATTGCCCCGGATGATCAAGAAAAGACCACTTTTACTTGTCCCCTTGGAACGTTTGCATATCGACGCATGCCATTCGGTTTGTGCAATGCTCCTGCCACGTTTCAAAGGTGTATGGTTAGCATATTTTCTGATTATGTTGAGAGAATTATTGAGATATTCATGGATGACTTTAGTGTGTTTGGTGATTCCTTTGATCATTGTTTAAATAATCTGACCTTAATTTTGAAACATTATGTTGAAACAAATCTTGTGCTTAATTGGGAAAAATGTCACTTCATGGTTAAGCAAGGTATCGTTCTAGGACATATTATTTCTGAAAAAGGCATTGAAGTGGATAAATCTAAGGTAGACCTTGTTCGTCACTTACCCTCTCCAACTTCGGTTAGAGAGGTTCGTTCGTTTCTTGGTCACGTAGGTTTTTATAGGCGTTTCATAAAGGATTTCTCCAAGATTGCGTAGCCACTATGCCGATTGCTTCAAAAAGAGGTGGTTTTCGAGTTTGATGATGCATGCTCCACGACATTCAAGCACTTAAAGGAGGCTCTCACCACGGCACCAATCATCACTCCACCAGATTGGTCCATTCCCTTTGAGTTGATGTGTGATGCATCGGATTATGCCCTTGGAGTTGTTTTGGGCCAAAGGAAAAACAAACAGCCATATGTTATTTATTATGCTTCACGCACTTTAAATGATGCTCAATTGAATTATTCTACAACCGAAAAAGAACTTTTGGCGGTTGTATTTGCATTAGATAAGTTTAGATCATATCTAATTGGTACTAAAGTAATTGTTTTCACTGACCACGCAGCCTTGAAGTATCTTCTCACCAAAAAGGAGGCCAAACCAAGGCTCATTCGTTGGATGCTCCTACTTCAAGAATTCGACATTGAAATTAGGGACAAGAAGGGATGTGAAAACGTGGTGGCTGACCACCTAAGTCGAATGGTGCGTGAAGAAGAGGACCTTCCCATTTTAGAAACGTTCCCGGATGAACAACTTCTGTCCGTTGAGGTAAGTACCCCTTGGTATGCCGATTTGGTTAATTTTTTGGTGTCTAAGCAAGTTCCTAACACCTTAAGCAAGGCCCAACGTGATAAACTAAAAAAGGATGCACGTTTTTATGTTTGGGACGACCCTTATTTGTGGAAAATCTGCCCGGATCAGATTGTGCGTCGTTGTGTTCATGAATCTGGGTTTAATTCCATTTTGAGTTTTTGCCATACATATGCATGTGGTGGACACTTTGGCACACAACGCACAGCGTTTAAGGTTCTTGAAAGTGGTTTTTATTGGCCTACATTGTTTAGAGATGCTAGGGCTTTTTGCTTAACATGTGATCGATGTCAAAACACCGGAAGTTTAGGCCAAAGAGACCAAATGCCGCAAACCCCAATCCTTGTTGTTGAAATCTTTGATGTTTGGGGTATTGATTTTATGGGTCCTTTCCCTATGTCTTTTGGTTTTACTTACATTTTACTTGCCGTTGATTATGTGTCAAAGTGGGTGGAAGCTAAAGCCACCCGAACTAACGATTCTAGAGTTGTTGCAGATTTTGTAAAATCTAACATCTTCTCTAGATTTGGGATGCCTCGAGTGCTCATAAGCGATGGTGGGTCTCATTTTTGCAACCGCACCATTGTGGCGTTGCTCAAGAAGTATAACGTGATGCATAAGGTTTCCACACCTTATCACCCCCAAACAAGTGGCCAAGCCGAAGTTTCAAATCGAGAAATAAAGCAAATCCTGGAAAAGACCGTTGGGCCGAATAGAAAAGATTGGAGCTTGCGTTTGGAGGATGCACTGTGGCCTATCGAACGGCTTACAAAACGCCCATTGGTATGTCCCCATTTCGGCTAGTCTATGGCAAGCCATGCCATCTACCCGTGGAGCTTGAACACAAGGCACATTGGGCGGTCAAGGCCTTCAATATGGATGTGGACACGGCTGGAAACCATAGGAAGCTACAATTGAGCGAGCTTGAAGAGATTAGGCATGAGGCGTATGAGAATGCCCGGATTTACAAAGAGAAGACCAAGGCCGTCCATGACAAGATGATTAGAGGCAAAACCTTCTCAATCGAGCAGAAAGTATTGTTATTCAATTCCCGTCTTCGGTTATTCCCCGGTAAGTTACGTTCTAAGTGGGTTGGTCCATTTGTTATCACTAATGTTTTTGTGCATGGTGCAGTCCAAATACAAAGTTTGAAAACTGGACAAGAATTCAAGGTGAATGGCCATAGGTTGAAACCCTACTACAAGAACTTTGTTGAGCATGTGGTGGAGGAGATCCCATTGCATGTCGTGGGCTCCAATGGGGAATGAGCAAACCATCGTCCGGTTGCAAGACGTTAAAGCAAGCGCTTCGTGGGAGGCAACCCATGCAATCACCAAGGAGAGGATGGCATTTACACTCCATAACCAGATTTGCGTCCCTAACCTCTTCTCTTTGTTATTTACATTCTGCCATGCTTAGTGTGTTCACTTTTTTTTGGTGTGATTTTAGGCTTGAAACATTGAGGACAATGTTTGATTTAAGTGTTGGGGGGGGGGGGGGGTGTAACTAATGTTGTTGATGCAAATTCGTGGGATTTTATCACCCATAACTTCCAATGTTGTTCCTTGCTGTTTTTAAGTGTTTTTAAGCTATTTTAGAGTGTTTTAGTGTGTGTTGACTTAAAAATCCGAAAATCCCATAAAAATTTGAAAAATTGTTTTGAAAAACCCAAAAAGAGTTGTTTTTGTGTGTTTGTTTGTGTCGTAGGTTACCTTCCAACACAATGATGAGGATTTGGTTTTTAATTGCATGATGGTTAAAGAAGTTACAAACATGGATGGACGTTTGATATACTCTTTGGTTTATGCTTGGTTGTAGTTATAGTTTACGAATTCACATGTAATCACAAAGGAAAATTAGTTTTTGTAACATGCTTGAAGGAATGAACTCAAACTAACGCTACATCCCGGTGAGACTTGAGCCTAAACGTTATTTGGAGAGTAATAATCTGTGCATCATTGTGTTCTAAAGTCGTTGCATGATCTCATTATTCTTTGCTTGGTTACTACTTTGAAGGCGTTTCATCACTTAGTTCCAAATGCTAGAACTCATGCCCATTTCATTCAAAGCATGTTATTGAATTGCATAACACGTATTCAAGATGAAGTTGTGTAGTGACCACCATCAAAGCCAAATAGCCGTGTGCCCTTAACTCATTTTGTGTTTAAGTTTAACCCCATTGAGCCGTGTTAGCCATGTTCTTTGTTAACCCATATTATCCTCACCTAGCCTAGATTAGGACCATCCATACCCTTGTTCTTGAAGCATAGTAAGCATGACTGAAAATGAATTCCTTTTGATTATTGTGTTGCAGAAAATAAGTTTGGGGGAAGGATTATTGATGTGAGTTTATGTGCCATAGGCACGGCTAGAAGAGAAAAAAAAAAAGAAAAAAAAAAAAAAAAAAAAAAAGTTGAAAAAGAGTTGAAAAGAAGTGAAAAGAGTTCCAAAGTATTGTTTGTTGAAGTAAGGGTCCAAAACAATGAATTAGGCCCTAAGAGTTGTTTGAATCTTCCCTTTATGTCTAAAAGTTGATTTCTGCATTCCAAGTGAATTCTAAGTCTCAATTTCATTACTTTGCTTGCTATTGCTTAAAGAACTTTTGTTTATCCCTATCTTTCCTTGTTAGCCAATACCCCAAGCCCCGTTACAACCCTTGACTTCTATCTTGAGTGTTGTGCATTTCAATTGTGGAGTTTGAATTTGGTATGAGCATATGGTGTCACTGGTTCTCGCATCTAAGTAGTAGCATTCCATTCATGAGATCATATCTAAACATGTTTATTTACTCCGGAAATTGCTGTCTTTGTTATATCATATGTGAGTACTAGTCTTTCATGTTTACATCAATCTTCTCACATATAACTATTGTAGGGTGTGTAGTCAGAAAATCTGAGTGAAAATTGAGTGCATAACTAGTGAGGAATTGAGGGAATTCTCTAAGGCATGTTACTACATTCAAAATGTTGTTTTAATTGATTAAATGCGAGCTAGTGAATGGTGACTATGATTAAGTATGTGCTTGAGGGGAAGGAAGACTAAAAGCTATGTGAGTAATGATCTTTGACATGTCATGTTAATTGGAAATCCCTGAGGCAAACGTTGAAAGGTGTAGGTTATGTTTTGTTTGTTTTGTTTCGTCTTGTGTTTTTAGTTGTTTTGTTTTGCTCGAGGACTAGCAAAAGCTAAGTGTGGGGGAATTTGATAGGAGCATATTTATGCGACTTAATTGGCTTGTTCTCGTGCATTTATGTTGTGTTTCCTTAGTTATTTTAGTGTTTAAAGTCACTTTTGTGTATTTTCAGATTATAAAGCCAAAATGTGCAAGAAGATGCAAATTGGAGTCTTTTGGAGCAAAAGAGGAATGAATGAGTTGAAGACTTGAAGAACGATGGATTCCTACTTCAACAAGGATTCCTACTTGAATTAGGAAAGTTAACCCTAGGTTTCCCATTTTGTTAACCTTTCCTAATCTTAAACGTCCGTATTTTCCAGCCACTTCGAAGGCCTTATATGCACTTTAGGACACAAAACAAAGGCCCTAGCCCACTTTCAAACCTTTGCCGTGGGTTTCCCCTTCTTCCCTTCCTTTGCCATGCAAGGGGGGGCAATTTTGTCCTAGGTTATGCACTTAAAACACATGCTCCTGCCTAAACTAAACCCTAAGCCGCACCTTTCCCTTTAATTTCTGAACTTAAACCTATTTCCCTTTCAAATAAAACCCTAGCCGCACCTACCTATTAACCAATTTCCTTTTAATTTTCTGATTTGATTTCCCTAATTCTAGAAGCCTTTGATTTAATTTAGTTATTAAAAATAAGCACACAAATTAAAACCCTCTTTTGACAATTGTAGTATATGTATAAGTAGGGATCGTTCTAAACCGGGGATTAGGAGGGATTGCTAAATCACTTGAAAACTGACTCAAAAACGTAAAACAAAGGTTAAAACACTAAACTAGACTCAAAGAATGCAAAACTAAACACTTAAAACACTAAAACAAACCAAAAGACTCAAAAGACTCAAAACAGCACCAAAACACTCAAAACTGCCTTAAAAACACAATCTGGGCAGTTTTGAGCACTTACACTAATTTGGACGAATTTGGGAGGTAAATTGAATCAAAACACTTAGAAACACAAACTAAGACACTTTCTAACTAATATTTGGTGAGGAATTGAGGAAATTCTCTAAGGCATGTTACTACATTCAAAATGTGTTTTAATTGATTAAATGTGAGCTAGTGAATGGTGACTATGATGAAGTATGCCCGAGGGTAAGGATTGCTCAAATCTATGTGAGTGGTGATCTTTGACATGTTATGTTTTGTTTCTTTTGTTTGTTTGTTTTGCTCGAGGACTAGCAAAAGCTAAGTGTGGGGGAATTTGAGAGGAGCATATTTAGGCGACTTAGCTAGTTTATTCTTGTGCATTTGTGCTATTATTTCTTATTTAATGTCGTATTACAACTCAATTTCGTGTGTTTGTAGGTCCAATGGGTTAAAGTATCAAGAAAGTGCATTTTGGTGCATTTTGGAGCAATTTTGGACACTATGTGGATAGCTTGCATATGGGCCAACATGGATGGACCAATTTGGACTTCAAGAGGCTAGAAATGTGATAAGAAGAGGAAGGAACTAAGCTAAGGACAAAGTGGATAAGGAAGTAGCTCAAAGAGGAAACCCTATCCAAAACCTTATCTAAAACCTTATCCAACATCATCCAAAACATTATCCAAACCTTATCTCATCTTATCCTATCCAAACCTTATCATGTCTTAATCCTAATTGCAAGGGGACCTAAATAGATAATTCTAGAACCTATTTCTAGAAGCATCCTATTCTAGAAGGCCCAAATCAGCCACAAAACCCATTCTTTCTAGAAACCCTACAAAAGTGGCGCACCAAACCCTTCTAGAAGGCCTTGCCTTGCCTTGCAAGCCAAGCCACCCTTTCCCTCAAATTGTGCCGCACCTTCCTATGCCTATTTCCCTTTGGATTCTAATTTCTAAGGCCTAATCCCTTTTGGATTTGGGTTACACAAGCCTATTATGAAACTAAGTGGGCCAAACCCCCTCCTAGGTGGATTTGATCACCTATAGCCGAATTCTAGGGCCCTAATCCACCAAATCTGTTAAGTCTAACCCTAATCTACTTAACCCTAAGACTATATAAACATAAATTCAGCCAAAAATTCGTAGAACCCTTTATGCTCTTCAGAACTCTTGTGCCGCAACCCCTCTCAGCCATTCTTCAACCTCCATACACCTCCCTACACCTCCATACACACCTGCCGCACCCCTACCACCATAACCAACCATCCTCCATCCCTCTAAACAAGAAAACACCATCCAAAAACCCCAATTCCACCACACACACCTTGTGCCGCAGCAAGGAGGAGGAAGGGGAGCCAAGCCGTGCATCAAATCCATCTTGGAATTGCTGAAACATTTAGGTGTAATCTTTCTTATGATTTCAATGTTTAAATTCAATAATTTTTGTTGTGCAAGCATGAGGAACTAATCCCCTTTTGGCTAGGGGGAATTTCGAAACCATGGTTATATTTGCATGATGATTTGATTACTTTCAGTTGTGATTTCATGAATGTTGAATTCAATTTACTTATCTGTTTTAATTAAAACTTGTTTATGTATATGAATTGAGAGTGCACACTTAAATTGCATGCATAAATATGATGCTAAGGTATAAGGAAACTTCACCTAATCGTTGGGAACTTATTATATTCATGAGTAGTTAAGATTGTTGGTCACAATTATGTTAAGTAAATTCTTGGCATAAGTATCATGCACTTTCATAGTTACGAATGCCTCGTCAACACCTATGATTTCCATAGAACCTAATGATCTTTGATTGTCTTTCTATTATGCGCTTTCATATAGAAAACTTTTAAGGAATAATTTGATTGCTATGCGCTAATTCCATTCAATTCAATGACCTAAGGGAAATCTGAGAGTTAATTTAAGAAATAACTTAGATTTATCCACTTCAATGCCTTTTTCAGAAATAATATGTCCTAGAACAATACCTTGCTTAACCATGAAGTGACATTTTTCCCAATTAAGCACAAGATTCGTTTCAACACAACGTTTCAAAATTAAGGTTAGATTATTCAAGCAATGATCGAATGAATTACCAAACACGCTAAAGTCATCCATGAATATCTCAATAATTTTCTCCACATAATCAGAAAATATACTCACCATGCATCGTTGAAACGTCGCAGGGGCATTGCACAAACCAAATGGCATGCGCCTATATTCAAAGGTGCCAAAGGGGCACGTGAAGGTTGTCTTCTCTTGGTCTTCCGGAGCTATCACAATTTGGTTATATCCGGAATATCCATCAAGAAAGCAATAAAATTTATAACCGGCTAACCTTTCTAACATTTGGTCAAGAAATGGCAATGGAAAGTGATCCTTCCTTGTCATGGCATTTAACTTCCTGTAATCAATACAAACACGCCAACCGGTCACAACACGAGTGGGTACAAGCTCTTGTCCTTCATTCTTCACCACCGTGACTCCGGACTTCTTTGGAACAACCTGCACGGTTGACACCCAACGACTATCAGAAATAGGATATATAACACCACAATCAAGCAATTTTATAACCTCCTTTTTTACTATTTCCAACATGGGTGGATTAAGGCAACGTTGAGCTTCACGAGATGGCTTGGCTCCCTCCTCCAAAAGGATGCGATGCATGCACATGGTGGGACTAATGCCTTTGATATCCGCCCAGGTTCATCCAATGGCAGATTTGTGCTCCTTTAACACCCTTATCAACTTGTCTTCTTCTTGGGCCGTGAGTGAGCTAGATATGATGACTAGGTAATGGCTTTAACTCAATTGATGGAAGTAACTTGTTAGTCAAAACCGAATATGAAATTGAGAGTAGAGACTTACCAGATTGTGAGGGCAATGACTCGAGGGCAGTGACCATTTCAATCACTTCACCACAAGGGGGCACGGCAATATGGTCAAATTGCATGCCGTGGGTTGCAAGGATTCCCCCATTCTCAATTCTTGCTCCTATGTCGTACACTAAGGCTACCTCAAGTGCATCTTCGTTCATTTGATCCAAATGTACCTGTGCCAAAGAATCAACAATGTCAATAGCAAAACAAGAATGGTCCTCAATTGGATATTTAATGGTTTCAGAAAGATTAAAATTAATAATGTCCCCATCAAATTCCATGGTTAATGTTCCCGTAAACACGTCTATCTTTGTTCTCGCTGTTTTCATGAATGGACGGCCTAGCAAGATCGGCAATGATGGAGCATGGCTCGAATCCTCCATTTCTAAGACATAAAAATCTGCAGGTAAGATAAGATGATTGACTGATGTGAGATTTATACGCACACAAATTAAACCCTCTTTTTATCAATTGTAGTGAAGAATGTAAGTAGGGATCGTTCTGGACCGGGGATTAGGAGGGATTGTTAATCACTTAGATTTGACTCAAAAACGTAAAAACACAATATAAAACACCAAACTAGACCCAAAGAATGCAAAACTAAAGTTTAAAACACTAAAACGAACCAAAAGACTCAAAACAGCAAGAAAACACTCAAAACTGCCTTAAAACTACTTTCTGAGCAGTTTTGAGCACTAGAGAAGAATTTGGACGAAAATAGTTATAACTGAAGGAAAATTTGTGAAAAACAAGTTCATTTGAGCAACATCAACAACATGCAATTAACAATTAAAAGGCGGAATCATGTTTATATGCACTCAAAAACAAAACTTAACCCATGAACTTCAAAGCCTAGTAAGTAGGTGAACCAAGACTCAACTCAAAACAAAGTGAGTTGAGAAATCAATACCTTTGTAGATTCCTCTTTGCATAAGCAAAGGCTAATCACCCAAAGAGAGGGCCTTCATTCCTTGCATCTTAGATCCATGGATTTGGATGGATGAAAAGGTTTTTCCAAGTTCCCAAAATTGAGAACCTCTAAGTCTCCACACCAAGGTAAGATTGGAGAAGAAATGAGTGACCTTGAGGAAGTAAGATTGCTAGATGTTTTCCTCAAGAGTGGCCGGCCATTTTAGAGAGAAAGGAGAGTTTGTTTTCATCTTTTCTCCTTAGAAAAACCCTAAGGATGAAATGGCTATAAAGATGTCTTTATACCACCTCACAATGGAGTGGCAAACTTGCAATTAAGCCAAGTTCACTACCCTCCTCTAAATGGCCGAATTTAAGGGGATTTATTGGGCTATTTGGGCCTTTGTGAATCATTATTCATTAAGTTGTCATACAACTTAAGTCAATGGACTTGACGTTCGAAGCCCATTGGGCCTTAAGGTCCAAAACTATCCCGAGGTCTTTAACGAACTTATTCGTTTGATTAATTAACATATTAATTAATCATTGCCATAAATAATTAAACCATTTAATTATTCTTACTCATCTCCGTTGAATCTTCAATCTTTACCTTACACGGTGTACGATCCATTAGGTTCCTTTTAGCGAGGCAGTGGGCGATTCAAACTCTTTCAAATCGATTGTGAATTGGAACTTACTTTCAATTCTCCCGTTAGTGATAATACACTTTTAGGGCTTCCACAAACCATGGTTGACGCCTAGCAGCATGTCATGGTTACCCAAGCTAATCAGAAGAGGTGGAGAACCTATTCAGTTTTAGGATTACAAATGCAATACGGTCTTTCTCTAATACAATACTCTTGACCACATTGTTTGGTTTGATAGTTTATTCATGTCTACTATCCAATGTGAGTCTTGTGCTTATATGATTACCTTGAATGTGATCTGGAACGCATTCCAACATCTCATTCATACTCTGGCCAGAGATTCTAAATCATATCATAGAGTATTCTCCCTCAAACAGTTTGAAGGTTAGAGATCCCTTGTTGCGCATTCACTTGCCTCCATGGCTAAGTGGCTTAACCCCAACGATGCCGTGGACACCCTCCTGATGGAGTGACTTTGACATAATCAAAGATTAAGGACCTAACCACAAGACAACTGTGATGCCTCAGGTCAAAAGACTAATTTGCATTATCCCAACCATGAGTTCTCATGTGACATGAATATGAGAACTCTTTGTTGATCGTGTTCAGTGAACTCATTCTCTATTGAACACCTACGTACTTGTCTTGATGTCACACACACCAATGACTCGAGACTAGTCACTCTCCCTGAGAGAAGACATAGCACGTACTGATCTTAACGGACTGTCAATGCCCAATTGACAATCCTATGATCAGGAACGTTTAGGATGTGTCAACGAAAGAATGGTCTCATGAATCTAACTTCTTTAGATCGCATTCTTCCAATCACATATTCCTTGGACTTATCGTTTAAGCATATAACATTTATATGAGACGGCTCAAACAATAATCTTTGCCCTTTACATTTAAACTACATTAGTTTGAAATGTCCGTAAAGTATCATCATATGATTGGTTTTAGGGCACATTTCCAACAATAACTTGACTCAAGATACTTTAAAAACACAAACTAAATTGATTTCTAACTAATTTGACACTCCAAGTAAAGGGGGATTTTGCTTTTGACGAATTTCAAAACAAAACTTAAAACTTTGTAAAACGAACAGATTTTAAAACGAATTTAGATTTAATGAATGGAATGAAGGCTAGCTAAGGGGTTCATATCCACACATGCCATACTTGCACACAAAACGATTTCTAATTGCTTTTCAATAAACCATGAATTCTCAACGCCCCAGATTAACCGTGAATTGCACTAATTAACCCTCAGATTTTCCTAACGTTATTGAATTGGATGATTGCATACGACAACCCAAAGCATTCCCCACAAGTTCCCTACATGAATTGCATAATAGAGATACAAGCAAGAATCATTAAGTTCTTTGAAAACCATAAGCATTGACGAAGCACTCGTTACTATGAATTGCATGAAACTTATGCCAAGAATTTACTTAACGCAATTGAGATCATCAACTTTTACTACTTGTGAATATAAGTTTGTAACGATTAGGTGAAACTTCCTTATATCCTAGCATTAGATTTATGCATGATAATTAAGCGTGCACTCTCAACCAACACACACAAATCAGTTTAATTCAAATAGATAAGTGAATTGAATTCACAACTTATGAAACACAATTAGAGGTAATCAAATCATATAGCAAGCATGATCATGGTTTCGAATCCCCCCCTAGCCAAGGTGGGGTTTAGTTCCTCATACGTACAAGACAAAGAAAAGTAAATTTAACCATTGAAATCAAGGAGAGGAAACACCTAAAAATTCCAGCAACTCGAACTTGAATTACATGAACGTCCAAGCCCTCTTCTCCTCCTCTTTGTTGCGGCACAAGGTCTAAGGACAGGTTTTGGGTGGTATTTGTATGGAGGAATGGATGTGTGAAGGTAGGGTAGTGTTTAGGAGGGATGGGGAGTGCGGCCAGGTGGGAAAATATGGAGAATGGTGAAGGATGGCTGTGGCAAAGGGTTGGGAATGTATTTCTGTCGAATTTCTGAATGTGGAGGAGTGAATGATCATCCATTGGTGCGGCAAGGGGGTCTATTTATAGTGCAAAATCCCTCTCAATCAGCAAGGAAAATGACTAAGTATTTAAAGATGACAAGGAAATCAAAACCCATCAGGAATTGGCCATCAAGAAGGTAGGAAACCCCAAAGGAAAAGGAATAGAGGCGCCAGATTTTTAGGGTTCTAGAAACAAAGTGTTTTGTGGCAGAAATTGGCACTTCTAGAAGGATTTGAGGCGCCACCTTTGTAGGAGATAAGATAAGGTTTCTAGAATCATGATTTAAGTGCCAGATTTGTAGGGAAAAAGAGATAAGGGTGCGGCACCTTCTTAGGGATAATGCTAGGGCTTCTAGAAAGCCTACAAACTAAGGGGAGTTGGATAAAACCCACGGCAAAGATAGGATAGGGCATCTAAGGCTTCTAGAAACCCTCCAAGATAAGGTAAAGTGCATGGCATCCCTATAGGATTAGGATAAGGTGTCCTAAAGTGTTTAGGACTCCTCTTTGTGGCTGAAAACCTTGTGCATTAGGATTAGGAAAGCTAATCCTTCTTGATCTTGGAATTCTTCTCCTTCTTGGACTTGGAAAACTTCTTTGTTGCTGCAACTTGAGGCCATTGGGATTTAACTTTCCTACTTCAAGTAGGAAACCTTGTTTGAGTAGGAAACTTTGTTCTTCTAGGAATCCTAATTGAACTAGGAAACCCATTTTAACTAGGAATCCTAATTCAACTAGGAAACCATCTTCCATTAGGGACTTTCCTACTTCGACTAGGAAACCTTGCTCAAGTAGGAATCATCATCTTCAAGTCTTCAATTTCGTCCATCCTCTTGGCTCCAAGCATATGATATCCATTCCAAGCTCTAATTTGCTCCAAAAGGCTCCAAAATGCATCCTTTTGCATACTTTGCCCTTAAATCCTAAAAATACATAAAACTAGCTTAAAAAACTACTTTACCAAGGAAAAACACTATAAATGCACAAGAACAAGCTAAACTAAGGTGCATAAATATGCCCCTATCATTGACCTGCACTAAAACATCCTCAAGGACTCCCTTGGGATAAGCGTTAGAACAATCGGCCAATTGAATTATAACGCCATCTTGTTTTAACTCACCAAGGTTCATAGATGCATAAATGGAATATGGCATGACATTAATAGAAGCACCTAAATCTAACATGCATTGTTCAAATCTAGTGTTTCCAATTATGCATGGGATAGTAAAGCTCCCTGGATCCTTACACTTTGGAGGTAACTTTCGTTGCAAAACCGCGGATACATTTTCACTTACTTTCACAACTTCTTTGTTTGAAATTCTTTTCCTAGTTGTGCATAACTCTTTTAAAAACTTTGCATACCTGGGCACTTGCTTAATAGCATCAAGTAAAGGAATGTTTACTTGGACTTTTCGAAAGGTATCAAAAATGTCCTTTTCGCTTTCTTCCTTCTTCGATTGTGCAAATCTGCGAGGGAAAGGAACATTGGGCAGATTAGTGTTTGAAATCACAACATTTGGGACAACATTACCTGAGGTGGACGGATGGGAGTGCTTAGATGACTGCGGCATGGGTGGTGCTACCCTTGCCGTGGGGTAGGATTGCTCCTCTTCTTCAATTTGTATCTTCTCATCTTCCTTGTTTTGGGCAGGTTTATGTGCTTTGCTTCCCACTTCTTTTCCACTTCTTAGTGTGATAGCTTTTGCAGATTCGAAACCACCATTGGGATTGACCACCGTAGTGCTTGGTAACTTACCATTTTCACGAAATTGTCCCAAAAATTTTGCCATTTCGCCCATTTGCTTCTTTAGCTCATTAACCTCCTTTGCTTGGTACTGCATTCCCTGTGCCATTGTGGTTAATAACTGATATGTTTTATCGTCATTCATAGATGTACCTGAGTTGGTTTGGGATGATTGTGCTTGAGGAGGTGGTTGTGGTGCCATTGGCCTTGCAAAGAAACCTGGGGGTTGTCGGAATCCACTTTGTTGGGCAGGTTGTGGTTCATCGCTCCATCTGAAATTGGGGTGGTCACGCCATCCCTGATTGTATGTATTAGAGAAAGGATCACCCCTTGGTTGGTTTTGACTCTCATAACCCACGACATTGGCAGATTCCCACCCTCCATTCTCAATTAATTGAGGGCATTGATCAGATTGGTGTCCTTGAATGGAGCATACACCACAGATTGTAGTTCCTTTCGTTTTGGGGCCTTCAACAAACTGCGACAAGATAGACGTAAGGTTAGCCATTTGGGATTGTAACTCAGAAATAGAACTTACCTCATTTACATGATGTGGCCGTGGGGTGTCTCTCTGCCCAACACCTTCATATTGTTGTGCATTGAGTGCTCGATTAGCAATGAGAGTTTTGGCATCTATGGGTGTCTTGTCCACTACAGCTCCTCCCGCGGATGCATCCAACATTTGACGTTCAATTGGTAAGAGACCTTCGTAGAAATATTGAAGAAGAAGCTCCTCCTTCATTTGGTGCTGTGGACATGAAGCAACAAGAGTTTTAAAACGTTCATAATAAGTTGGAAAAGATTCAACTTGGCTTTGCTGAATTCCACTAATCTTCTTGCGAAGAAGAATGACTCGTGATGTCGGAAAAAACTTCTCTAAGAAGGCTCGCTTCATACTCTCCCATGATGTGATAGTTCCGGGAGCCAACTCATACAACCAATCCTTGGCCTTCTCCAACAAAGAAAAAGGAAAAGCCTACATCTTCAATATGTTGCTGTCCACGTTCACCGGTGTCATACTTGAGCATACTACTTCGAATTCTTTTAAATGCTTATTAGGGTCCTCCATTGATAACCCATGGAACTTGGGTATATGATGTAGCAAACTGGACTTCAACTCAAATTCATCGGTCTTCTCAGGGGCTGCCCTAGGGTATTGGATGCAAAGAGGGGCTGCATTGTCCAAACCCGAGGCAGAAAGCTCCTTGATGGTTTGATTGTCCGCTGCCATGGTTCGTACTTCCTCTTCAAACCTTGCCGTGGGCTCCTCTTCAACCTCAACTTCTTGCTCTTCTAATTCAGGTTCGGGACTAGGAGGATTAGACTCTTGCAATTTCCTTGTTCTTCTCAAAGTCCTCTCGAAATCGCCGTCAAAGTCGAAGATATGCTCACGAACAGGTTGTGAGCTACGGGTCATAAACTAGTACCTCCACACAAGAGCAAACAAGATAAGTAACCAACTTAATAGACTCGGCACAAGTAAGAAAATAAGGTGCCTATACACAGAACAAAAACAAAACACACACACACGGTGCAAAATTTAAAACAAACCAGAAACTAAACAATTTAAACAAGACTCAAGACAAGGGATTAGCAACTTTGCTAATCCCCGGCAACGGCGCCAAAAATTTGATGCGTTACGAATGTGACACACAAATTAAACCCTATTTGTGACAATTGTAGTAATGAGGTAAGTAGGGATCGTTCTAACCGGGGATTAACTAGGGGTGCTAATCTAATATAAATTGACTTAAAAATACAAAAAACTAAACTTAAAGACTCTAATTAGACTCCTATGACTCAAAACAGATTTGAAACACTCAAAACTGCCTAAAACAACCAAATTGACTCAAACAGCAACTAAAACTTGATTTGGACGAACTTGAAAGTGCTTATGACTCAAAATACTTAAAAACACCAAATAAGACAGATTATAAAGACTAAGACTTAACAAAATATGGGGGGATTGTGTTTGGACGAAATTAAATTAAATGGACAGATTTTAAAGAAAACAGATTGTAAGATAATTTGTGATGAACCAATGGATGATGGAATAGCTAAGGGGTTCTTCTCCACACAAGAAATATATGCAACGGAAAGCAATTTCCAGTTATCAATTCAATAAGTTATGAACCTCGACACTCCAAGTTAATTAGGTCCGCTTAAATTAACCTTCAGATTTCCCTAGAATCATTGAATTGGATGAATATGCATCGCAACCAAATTATTCCTAACAAGTTCTCTATATGAACAACATGATAAAGACACAAGTTAGAATCATTACGTTCTTTGGAAATCATAAGCATTGACAAGGCATTTGTAACTATGAAAAGCATGATACTCCTGCCAGGAATCTACTCAACACGATCGTGACTAGCGACCTTCACTACTTGTGAATATAAATTCATAACGATTAGGTGAAACAAACTTATACCCTAGCACCAGATTCAAGCATGCAAATTAAGCGTGCACTCTCAACCAACATACAAGAATAAGTTCTAAATTAAACGGTTAAGCAAATTGTATTCACGACTTATGCAACGATAACTGGAAGTAATCAACTTATTTCACATATATAATCATGGTTTCGAATACACCCTTAGCCAAAACGAATTTAGCCAATCATTCTCAAAGCAAAACAAAAATTACATGAATTAGACATTGAAATATAAGATAGAATACACCTAAAATTGTTCAACAACTCAGAATGAAGAGCCAAACAATTGAGTGAATCTGTCTCCTTTCCCTTGCTTGCGGCAGATTGGGTGGTGATGGTTTCTGGGTTGGTTTAATGATGTAGAATGGATTTTGGGGTGTTTAGAGGCACGGCAAGGGATGTAGGTTGAGTGTGGATGAGTGTTTGATGGTTGGAAGGTGGTGGAGGACTTGTCAATGATGGGGGAAGAAGGTGGAGCGGCTGGTTGTGTTTCTGGGTTGTTTGATGATGTTTTGGGATGAATGGATGTGTGTGGGAGTGAATGGATGAGTTTTGGTGGTGAATTCCCATTAGGGTTCGGCCAAGGGCTGATTATATGTGTTTTGGGAAGTTAATAACATACCTAATTGAGTTATGATTCAGATTTCCTAGTCTAAATAGAAAAGGTAAGTGAATAAAGTCCAAATAAAATCAGAAAAAGGTGATGCACGAATTTAAACAAGTAAGGAATGTCCTTGCCTTGCAAGGAATCAGAAATTAAACCACTTGCATAGCAAGGAAAGGGAATTTAAGGTAAGAAACGAAATTGGTGCAAAAGAAGGAAGGAAAAGTCAATTCCTTGCAAGAAATCAGAAATTAGGACTTTAGGGAAAGTTTTAGAACTAGGAAAGTGAATTAAACTAGGAAATAAGAAATTGAAATCAGGAAACACAAGGGAAGGGTGCGGCACATAGCTTAGGGAAAGGTGAGGCACAAAGCAAGAGGTATTAGAATAAGGGAAAGGTCCTAACACATATGGAAAATAGGGAAGTTTACACAAAGAAAGGGAAACAACCTTCCTTGCACGGCAAGAAAGGGAAACAACCTTCCTTGCACGGCAAGGAAGGGAAAGTTGCAAAGAACCTTTGTTTGTTGTCCAAGGGTGCTCGGGAGCCATCTTAAGTGCTAAAACTTAGAGCGTTCTTGATTTAGGAAAGGTCAACCAAAATAGGAAACTTTGGCTTAACTTTCCTACTTCTAGTAGAAATCCTTGTGTGAGTGGGAAACCTCCTTCAATTTGGAAACCTTCTCGTAATTGGAATCCTCGTCGTAGTAGGAATCCTTGCGACATCAACTCTTCAATTTCGTCCATTCCTTTTGCTCCAAGCATAAGCTATCCAATTTGTGCCCAAAAGTGCTCCAAAAGGCTCCAAAATGCATCATTTCGCCAAATACGTCTCATGAACCTGAAAATACACAAAAGAAGCTTAAAGAACTAAAATAACTAAGAATTAATAATATAAATGCACGAAAACAAGCGAACTAAGTTGCATAAATATGTAGCCCCTCTTTGCAATGCAGCCCCTAAACCCTATTTGCAGCCCCTAAACCCTATTTATGTATCTTTGTTTTAAGTGTTTGTATCTTTTGTCACAAATGCAAAGAGTTGGTACATTTGATCATAATCACTCAAGGAACGACGTGTTGTCCAATACTTACAATTCAGATTGGAGTGATCATTCAAACTCTATGTGGTGGGAATCGCAACAAGTTCAACAAGAAGGATATTGGCAGCCATATGAGGAGTTCTATTCAAGCCCTATGTAGCCACCAAAACCTGCCCAAACAAATTCAGCTTCGTCTTTGTATAATGATACGTTTATTAAGTTACTCACCAATTTGTCTCAGGGGCAAGAAAATCAAAAGAAAGCAATGCAAAATCGAGACAAAAGGTTGGACCACTTGGAAAAGCAAATTGGGCCGATCGCGGAGTTCGTAAGACAGTTTCGAGACCAAGGCAAACTCCCTAGTTCAACCATTGCAAATCTGAATGGAGGATTTGAAACTGCCAAGGAAATCATCTTGAGAAGTAGCAAGGAGGTTGGAACGGACACTCAACCATCAAAATCAAATCAAAGGAAAGATGAAAGATTGCAATTTGAGGAAGAGGAACACATCCAACCCACGGCAAGGGTGGAAACACCTTTGCCGCAGGCACCTATTGCTCCTACACCATCCAATTTAGGTAAGGTTGTTCCAAATTTAATTATTTCTAACCCCATTCAACCCAATGTCCCTATTCCTTGCAGGTTCATGAATTCCAAGGAAGAAGAAAGTGAAAAAGACATTTTGGAAGCCCTTCCAAAGGTGCAAAGTAGGGAATATCAAGAATTCATCAAAGAGGACGTTCTTGAGACAAACAACCCCAAAGAAGTTGAATTTTATGACACAGGACAAGTAACAATCCTCACACCAAATCTATCCAAGTGCAAAGTTCCTGAAACGTTCAAAGAAGATGTGTTTATCCTTGAGTTCTTGTTGGAGCACATAGGTAAGCCACCCCCCCTCCAATTTCAATTTCGTTTTATACTAACAGGTTGTTGATGATTCAGGCACCCAATCTTGAATTTAAACCATTATCGGATCATTTCAAGGATCACCTTCTGATAGGAGCATATTTATGCTACTTAGTTATGTTGTTTCCTTGCATTTAGTTACTTAATTACTATCTATTTTAGTCTTTTAAGCTATTTTCGTATGTTTTTAGGTCCTAATGGCAAAAGGAGCAAGAAAGTGCATTTTGAGGCTATTTGGAGCAGTTTTGGGCATGGATTGGATAGCTTAACTATGGAGCAATGTGGATGGACGAAATTGAAGTCAAGAGATGCTAGGAAAGGCTAAAAATTTGGAGAAAGAAGTCCAAATGCAAAGAAGATAAGGAAAGAGCAAGAAATAAGGAACCTTATCCAAATTTCCTTGTCTTATCCAAACCTTATCCAACCTTATCTTATCTTATCCTATCCTAATCTTTTCCTACCTTAATTCCAACTTCAAAGAGGACTCATTTTCACATTAAATCACCTAAATATCAAGTTCTAGAAGCCCTATTTTCGTGCATTAAGTTTATGCCACATGTAACCCTTCTAGAAGTTCTAGAATCTGCCACAAGGACCATTCCTTGTCCTCCTTGGAATCTAATTGAAAGTATCCTTGTTCTTTGGTGATTTGGAGTCCTAATGCCTCTCCTTTTCAGCCCAAATTCGTGCCTCCCCTTCAAGGATCACCTTCCATTCACAGATCAATTCCATGCCGTGGGTTCCAATTGATGCTAAGAAAAGAATTCGTCTGGCTGCAAGACGTTAAAGCAAGCGCTTCTTGGGAGGCAACTCATGCATTCAACTAGAGGGGACTTAGGCAATCCAACAATTTATTCCAAACAATCAGATTTGCGTTCCTAACTCTCTCTTTCTTTATTTTTTTATTTCGTCATGTTAGTTAGTTTATGTTGTTTGTTTGAATGTGAGTCTTTGTTTGAAACATTGAGGACAATGTTTGATTTAAGTGTTGGGGGGGGGGGGGGGTAAACAAGTTGTTTTTGCACGATTTTCGTGGGATTTTATCACCTATTACTTCCAATGTTGTTTCTCACTGTTTTTAAGTGTTTTTAGTGTGTTTTGAAGTGTTTTTATGTGTTTGGATCAGAAAATCCGAAAATTTACAAAAAGATTGCAAAATAGTTTTGAAAAACCCAAAAAGAGTTGTTTTTGTGTGTTTGTTTGTGTCTTAGGATACCTGATGTGAAATATTTTAACACTCAAATTAAAACCCTATGATTGTAGTATATGAAAGTAGGGATCGTTTTAGGCCGGGGATTAGAAGGGATTCTAATCAACATAATTAAGATTCAAAAAAACACTAAAATAGACTCTATAGACTCTAAACTAACTTAAAACACTCAAAACAGCAACAAACACTTAAGAAGACTCAATTTTAGACCTAACAAGTGTTTTGGACGAAAATAAACCTTAACTTGACTCAAAAGACTCAAAGAAAACAGATTTTGACTCAAATAACAAGACTAAATGAAAGGGGGATTGTTTTTGACGAATTTAAAACTTAAAACAAAAACTTTGTAGAAAATACTTTGGAAAAACGAATTTAAGTAAAATAAATGGGTGAAAGGCTAGTTAGAGGGTCCTTCTCCACACATGATATATGCATACGAACCAATTTCCAGTTATTATTCCTTTAGACTATGAATGACAACGCCCCAAGTTAGTTGCATCGCACAACTAACCATCAGATTTTCCTTATTTCATTGAATTAGATGGAATACGCATCTAAACCAAATTATATTTCTCAAGCTCCCTATATGAAACGTATGATAGAGATACTGATAGGAGCATATTCATGCGACTTAATTAGCTTGTTCTCGTGCATTTATGTTGTGTTTCCTTAGTTATTTTAGTGTTTAAAGTCACTTTTGTGTATTTTCAGATTATAAGGCCAAAGTGTGCAAGAAGATGCAAATTGGAGTCTTTTGGAGCAAAAGAGGAATGAGTGAGTTGAAGACTTGAAGAAACGATGAATTCCTACTCCAACGATGGATTCCTACTCCAACAAGGATTCCTACTTGAAGTAGGAAAGTTAACCCTAGGTTTCCCGTTTTGGTAACCTTTCCTAATCTTAAGCGTCCGTATTTTCTAGCCACTTTGAAGACCTTGTAGGCACTTTAGGACACAAAACAAAGGCCCTAGCCCCCTTAAACCCCTTTGCCGTGGGTTTCCCTTTCTCACCTTCCCTTGCCGTGCAAGGGGGGGTAATTTTGTCCTAGGTTATGCAATTAAACACATGCTCCTCTCCTAAACTAAACCCTAGCCGCACCTTGCAGCCACTTCCCTTTTAATTTCTGATTTAATTTCCTAATTCTAGCAGCCTTTAACTTAATTTTAGTTAATGAAAATAAGCTAGGGTTTTATTTTCTGAAACCCTATATATTCCACCACTTAGCCGCACCCTAGGGGAACTTTTTCATTCATTCTTTTCATCCTTCAGCCACCATCCCTTTCTTCCTTCAATCCGAAGCCACCACCATCCTAATTCCATCTCTGCCGCAGCCTTCCCACCATTCCCAACCTCCATACACCTTCCCACCCCCTTGCCGCAACCCTTCACCACCCTAAATCTATTCCCAACCCAAAATAACATCCAAATCACCCCAAAAACATCTCTGCCGCAGCAAGGAGAAGAAGAAAGAGGAGCTTGAAACGTGCAGAAATTCAAAGTGGATTCGTTGGGTGTTCTAGGTGTAATCAATCTTTTGTTCTCTATGTTTAATTTCAATTTTGTTTCTCTTTCTGTGAACATGAGAGGCTAAACCCCTAGTTAGCTAGGGGGTGATTTGAAACCATGTTTATGCTTGCAATATAAATTGATTACCTTCGGTTGGAATTTCATGAGTTGTGGATTCAATTTGTTTAACTGCTTAATTGATAAGTTATTTGTGTATGTTTATTGAGAGTGCACACTTAGTTTTCATGCATGAATATGATGCTAGAATATAAGTGAGTTTCACCTAATAGTTACAATCTTATATTCACAAGTTGTGGAGGTCGCTTATAAACGATCGCGTTAAATGAATTCTTGGCACTAGTTTCATGCTCATCATAGTAACGAATGCCTCGTCAACACTTATAATTTTCATGTTGCTTAATGATCTTTGATTGTATCTTTATTGTGCTTTTCACGTAAAGGACTTTTGGAGAATGTTTTGAATTGTGTATGCGCTGTCCCATCCAATTCATTAACTTAAGGAGAACTTGAAGGTTAATTTAAGCAAACCTAATTAACCCGGGGTGTTGAGTTTCATGATTCATCGAAAGACCAACTGAAAATCATCTTGTATGCAAGTGTGACATGTGTGGAGAAGAATCAGAAATTAGAGAGGGAATGGCTGCAAGGTGCGGCTAGGGTTTAGTTTAGGAAGGGAAATAGGGTTTAAGTGCATAACTTTGGACCTAAATACCCCCCCTTGCACGGCAAGGGAAGGAAAGAAGATAAAAGGGCACGGCAAGGGTGTTTAAGGGGCCTAGGGCCTTCGTTTTGTGTCCTAAAGTGCCTACAAGGCTTTCGAAGTGGCTAGAAAATACGGACGTTTAAGATTAGGAAAGGTTACCAAAACGGGAAACCTAGGGTTAACTTTCCTACTTGATAGGAGCATATTCATGCGACTTAAATGGCTTGTTCTCGTGCATTTACGTTATGTTTCTCTCGTTATTTTAGTCCTTTATGCTTCTTTTGTGTGTTTTCAGGTTCTAAGGGCCTAGGGAGCAAGAAAGTACATTTTGAGGCCATTTGGAGCATTTTTGGGCATGGATTGGATAGCTTATCCATGGAGCCAAGAGGATGGACGAATTTGAAGGCCTTGTATTCACTTTGGACATAAAACAAAGGGCCTAGCCCATTCTCTCTTATTCTCTCCCTTATAGCCATGCAAAGAACCATCCATTCCATCAAAAACAATCCATCAATTCACATGCAAAACCACCATTAACACACATGCACCCAAACAAAGCCAACCTAGCTAACCCTACATGCATTCTTTATTCACTCTTCATCATTGCATTCATTCAAATCACCCACATGTACTCTTAATCATTCATCCATTTCACCACAAATCCCTCTTTGCCGTGCAAATGATATTCCCTTCACATTCACCCACATGCATCACCATTTATTCCACCCTAGAGCCTAATTATTCAATCTATGCATTCACATGCATTTCAAACCTTTCAACACCCTTTAATCATTCCCCTTTAAGTTATGATTTTATTTCCTAACCCTACATGCATTATTTATTAGCATCTTCACATGCATTCACACACACTTTACACATTCAAACACTAGCCAAAACCGTGAGCTTCCATTCCCTTATGCCATTTTCAGATTTCCACCCACTAACCTAGTCATCAACACATGCATTCCATTCACATTCAACCACTCCACATCCCTCACCAAGAAATCATTCAACACATGCAATTTCAGCACCAAATCCATCCATGCCGTGGGTTCCCTTTGCTCCCCTTGTGCAATTCCAGTTTTCACATGTGTCCTAGCTGTTTTTCCATCATTCCTCCACACAAATGCTTAAACAAACAGCCATATGTTCCCTCCACTACCCCTATAAATACCCTAGCATTCATTCATTCATGCATATCTCATTTTCATACACAACACACCACAAACACTTCCATCTTCTCCCTAGCCGTGAGTCTCTCCATTTTCTGCACCATTCCCTTCCCTTTCTCCTCCATTTCTTCCATTTCCATAATCCCCCAATCCATTCAACACACCAACAACATCCCTTAGTCCTTGTGCTACAACGAAGACGAAGAGAAGAGGGCCTAAACGTTCATACAATTCACGTTTGAGTTGTTGGAATGTTTACGCGTTTCTTTGATTTCAATGTTTAAATTCAATTCTCTTTGTTTTGTAATATGAGGAATGGAAGAGAAGAGTGCCTAAACGTTCATACAATTCAAGTTTGAGTTGTTGGAATGTTTAGGTGTTTCTTTGATTTCAAAGTTATGAGGAACTAAACCCTTTTTGGCTAGGGGTGATTTCAATACCATGATTATTTATGTGATATGAATTGATGAATTCCGGTTATGAACTCTTGATTCGTGAATGCAATTGGCTTAACTATTTGATGATTAACTTATTTGTGTTTGTTGATTGAGGGTCGACACTTAATTAGCATGCATGAATATGTGGCTAAAGTTTAAGAAGGTTTCACATAATCGTTACTAACTTATACTTGAAAGTAGTGAAGGTCGCTTGTCACGATCGCGTTAAGTTTAATTCTTAGCATGAGTAACATGATGTCATAGTTGCAAATGCTTTGTCAATGCTTATGGTTTTCATTATTCTTAATGATCTTCGATTGTATCTCTATTATGATGACATGTAGGGAACTTTTGAGAATGTTTTGGGTTGTCGAATGATGCCATCCAATCCAATAATATAAGGAAAATCTGAGGGTTAACTAGTGATGTCACGGTTAATTTGGGGCATTGTCGTTCATAATTCAATGAAGGAATAACTGGAAATTGATTCATATGCATAAATATCATGTGTAGAGAAAGAACCCTTAGCTAGCTTCCCATCCATTCATTTCCGTCAAATCCATATTTACAATTTGTTTTGTTTCCAAGTATTCATTTTAGTTTAAATTCGTCCAAATCCAATTCCCCCCTATTTCGTTGAAGTCTTAGTCTTAATCTTTCTTATTTTTAGTTTTGCTTTCTTCGAGCATTAAATAGTGTTTTATATTGTGTTTTTATGTTTTTAAGTCAATTTAGAAGGTTTTAGCAAGCCCTCCTAATCCCCGGTCTAGAACGATCCCTCACTTATCCATTCTACTACAATTGTCAAACGAGGGTTTAATTTGAGTGTCAAGTAATTCTCACATCAAATTTTTGGCGCCGTTGCCGGGGATTAGCAACTTTGCTAAATCCCTTGTCTTTATTTTTATATTTTGTTTTTCGTGCATTCTTATTTCAGATTCTTAGTTTGTTTGTTTCCTTGTTTTTTTTAGGTACTGTGTATGACTCGTAGCTCTCAGCCTATTATAGAAAACATCTCCGACTTTGACGGTGATTTTGAACGCACTTTGAGGAGAACGAGGAGTCAACAAGAGCCACCACAACCTCCACCACAACCTGGGCTTGAAGAAAACGAAGTAGGTGTAGAAGAAAAGCCCGCGGATCAGATTTTTGAAGAAGAACAAGCCATGGCAGCAGATAATAGAACCATCAAGGAGCTTTCGGCCTCGGGTTTGGATAATGCATTGCCTCTTTGTATCCAATACCCCACGGCTGCAGAGGGGAAGACTGAGGTGTTTGAACTCAAATCCAGTTTGTTACACCATATTCCGAAGTTCCATGGCTTGTCTATGGAAGACCCCAACAAACACTTGAAGGAGTTCGAGGTGGTTTGTTCGAGCATGACCCCTGTCACTGTGGATGGGAGTATATTGAAGATGAAGGCCTTTCCATTTTCACTTATGGACAAGGCCAAAGATTGGCTCTACGAACTAGCCCCGGGAACTGTGACTTCGTGGGAGAGTATGAAGCGTGCTTTCTTGGAGAAATTCTTCCCTACTTCGAGAGTGATTCTCCTACGGAAGAAAATTAGTGGTATTCAACAGAATCATGGTGAGACATTCCCGGCTTATTATGAGCGCTTCAAGGGCCTTGTAGCTTCATGTCCTCAACATCAAATGAAGGAGGAACTTCTCCTTCAATATTTCTATGAGGGCCTCCTTCCTATCGAACGTCAAATGCTTGATGCATCAGCGGGAGGAGCATTGGTGGACAAAACACCAAGGGATGCCAAGATGCTCATAGCCAACCGAGCGCTCAACGCTCAACAATATGAAGGAGTGGGCCAAAGGGAAGCCCCACGGCAACAAAGTGTAAATGAGGTGAGTGCTATTTCTGAAATTCAATCACAACTTGCTAATCTTACTTCTCTTGTTTCTCAGGTTGTGATTGGTCCAAAAGCACAAGAACACCAAGTTTGTGGCGTGTGCTCAATTCAAGGGCATCCATCAGACAAGTGCCCTCAACTAATCGAGAATGGTGGGTGGGAATCTGCCAATGCAATTGGTTTCCAAGGACAAAATCAAAACAACCCATACTCGAACACTTACAATGCCGGATGGAGGGACCATCCAAACTTCAAATGGAGGGAGCCACAACAAGCTGCCCAACAAGGAGGATTTAAGCCAAACCCCCCTGGTTTTTATTCCAAGCCGTATGCACCCCAACAATCCCAACAACCTTCGGCATCATCTCATTCAGGTACGTCTTTGGAGAGTAATCAAGCTATGCAATTACTAACCTCTATTTCGCAGGGGTTGCAAAATCAAAACAACCGGATAGAAAATAACGAGAAGGAGATGATGAATATGAAGAAACAAATAGGGCAGATTTCTGAGTTCCTTGGACAGATTAGAGAGCAAGGAAAGCTTCCTAGCTCAACCACAGTCAATCCAAAGGGAGGATTCGAATCCGCCAAGGCCATCACCCTAAGGGGTGGAAAAGAAGTTGGGACCGAGCCAAACAATCCCAAATCTGCCCAGAAAGTAGATGAAGAGACGACACAACCTGAGGAAGTGTCTAGCTCACCCACGGCAAGGGTGAAAAACCCAATGCCGCAGGCCCCCAATCACCCTAACTCGGCCAAATCAGGTAATTTAAGTTCAAATTCATGTACTTCACGTCCTAATCTGCCCAATGTACCTTTTCCTCGCAGGTTCATGCAAGAAAAAAAGGAAGAAAGCGAGAAGGACATTCTTGAAACGTTCCGGAAGGTGCAAGTGAACATACCGCTTCTCGATGCAATCAAACAGGTTCCAAAGTATGCTAAATTCCTCAAGGACCTATGCAATACAAAGAGAAGAAGGGCAAACAAAGAGGTAGTGAAGGTAAGCGAGAATGTGTCCGCTGTTTTGCAACGTAAACTGCCTACCAAGTGCAAAGACCCCGGTAGTTTCACGATTCCTTGTGTGATTGGACATAATCGTTTTGAACATGCCATGCTTGATTTAGGTGCATCCATAAATGTCTTGCCTTATTCTATTTATGCATCTATGAATTTGGGTGAATTAAAACAAGATGGTGTAATTATACAATTGGCCGATCGTTCTAACGCATATCCAAAAGGAGTTTTGGAAGATGTGCTTGTGCAGGTGAACCATTTAATTTTTCCGGCTGATTTCTACGTCCTAGACATGGAGGATTCAGCCCATTCTACATCTTTGCCGATTCTCCTTGGTAGGCCATTCATGAAGACGGCCCGAACGAAGATTGATGTATACAAAGGCACCTTGACAATGGAATTCGATGGGGAAGTGATTGATTTTAATATTTCTGAAACTATGAGATATCCCGTTGATGACCATTCTTGTTTTTCCATTGACGTTATCGATTCTTTGGCGCAGGTATACCTTGAAGAATTGAACAAGGACGCCCTGGAAACAACCATCACTAAGGCCATAGAGTGCAAAAATGAAGGATTTGGGCCAATGCAAGGCCACGGCAAGGAGGAGGAATTCTTTGCCATGGGTTCTAGTGAAGAAATAATTGAGGTTGTGGCAGCCCTTGAGTCATTGCCACAACAATATGGTAAGGTTCCACTCTCACTTTCAAATTCAGTTTCCACTAAGATGCTACCTTCTGTTGTTCAGGCACCATCGCTTGAACTTAAGCCGTTGCCGGGCCATTTGAAGTATGTGTTTTTGGGAGAAGGCGAAACATTGCCCGTCATCATTTCATCAAGTCTCACGGCAATAGAGGAGGAGAAGCTTGTGAGGGTGCTGCGAGAACACAAAACGGCCATAGGGTGGACTTTGGTCGACATTAAAGGAATAAGCCCTACCACATGCATGCACCGTATACTTCTTGAGGAGGGGACTAAGCCATCCCGAGAGGCTCAACGCCGTCTCAACCCTCCGATGATGGAAGTGGTGAAGAAGGAAATAATCAAGCTTTTGGATTGCGGAGTGATCTACCCTATCTCTGATAGCCGTTGGGTCTCTCCAGTTCAAGTCGTTCCCAAGAAGTCCGGAGTAACTGTTATCAAGAATGCTGAGAATGAGCTTGTGCCAACCCGCATTCAAACAGGTTGGCGAGTATGTATCGATTACCGGAAGCTAAATGCCATGACTAGGAAAGATCACTTTCCTTTGCCATTCATCGACCAGATGCTCGAAAGGTTAGCCGGTCATGCTTTTTACTGTTTTCTTGATGGATACTCTGGATATAACCAAATTGTGATAGCCCCGGATGATCAAGAGAAGACCACATTCACATGTCCCTTTGGAACATTTGCTTATCGTCGCATGCCATTTGGCTTATGCAACGCACCGGCCACTTTCCAAAGGTGTATGGTAAGTATATTTTCCGATTTTGTTGAAAAGATCATTGAGGTTTTCATGGATGATTTCAGTGTGTTTGGGAGTTCATTTGATAATTGCTTGGATAATCTAACCTTAATTTTGAAACGATGTGTTGAAACTAACCTTGTCTTGAATTGGGAGAAATGTCACTTTATGGTGAAACAAGGTATAGTTTTAGGACATATTGTTTCAGAAAAAGGAATTGAAGTAGATAAATCGAAAATAGACCTTGTACGTCACTTACCCTCTCCTACTTCGGTTAGAGAGGTACGTTCGTTTCTTGGCTATGCAGGGTTCTATAGGCGTTTTATCAAGGACTTCTCCAAGATGTCCAACCCTCTTTGCCGATTGCTTCAAAAAGATGTGCCATTCAAGTTTGATGAAGAGTGTAATTCGGCATTTAACCAACTCAAGGAGAAGCTAGTCTCGGCCCCCATTATTGTACCTCCAGATTGGAGCCTTCCGTTCGAGCTCATGTGCGATGCATCCGACTATGCATTAGGAGCTGTTCTAGGACAAAGAAGAGACAAGCGGCCGCATGTCATATACTATGCCTCTCGGACTCTCAATGATGCCCAATTGAACTACTCCACGACGGAAAAAGAACTTCTAGCTGTGGTTTTTGCTTTAGATAAATTCCGTTCATATTTAATTGGTACTAAAGTAATCGTTTATTCTGATCATGCAGCTTTGAGGTACTTGATCACGAAAAAGGAAGCAAAGCCGAGGCTTATCCGTTGGATTCTTCTTCTTCAAGAATTTGATATTGAAATCCGGGATAAGAAAGGAAGCGAGAATGTAGTGGCTGACCATTTAAGCCGAATGATCCACGAGGAGCATGAACATGCCGTACCTATCCCTGAAACTTTTCCCGATGAGCAGCTGTTATCCATTGAGGTAAGTGAACCATGGTATGCAGATTTAGTGAATTACTTGGTGGCTAAACAATTTCCAAATGAACTAAACAAGCACCAACGTGATAAGCTTAAAAATGATGCACGTTTCTATGTTTGGGATGACCCTTATTTGTGGAAGTATTGCTCAGATCAAATTGTACGTAGATGTGTGCATGATTCTGAATTTCTCAATTCTAAGCTTTTGTCACACATATGCATGTGGTGGTCATTTTGGCACACAACGCACTGCCCTCAAGGTTCTAGAGTGTGGTTTTTATTGGCCGACTATATTTAGGGATGCTAGAACCTTTTGTATGTCTTGTGATCGTTGCCAACGAATGGGTAACATAGGTACCAAGGACCAAATGCCGCAAACCCCTGTCTTTAATGTTGAAATTTTTGATGTTTGGGGCATTGATTTCATGGGCCCTTTCCCTCCATCTTATGGTTTCACTTATATATTGCTAGCCGTTGATTATGTTTCTAAATGGGTGGAAGCAAAAGCCACCCGTACTAACGATTCTAAGGTGGTTGCAGATTTCGTGAAAACTAACATTTTTGCTAGGTTTGGAATGCCGAGAGTAATCATAAGTGATGGAGGGTCTCACTTTTGCAATCGGACCATTGAGGCGTTGCTAAGAAAGTACCATGTCAACCATAAGGTCTCCACACCTTACCATCCTCAAACAAATGGCCAAGCCGAGGTGTCTAACCGAGAAATCAAACAAATTTTGGAGAAGACCGTTGGACCAACAAGGAGGGATTGGAGCTTACGTTTAGATGATGCACTGTGGGCATATCGTACGGCGTACAAAACACCCATTGGGATGTCACCTTTTCGGCTCGTCTATGGTAAGCCATGTCATTTGCCCGTAGAGTTAGAGCACAAGGCACATTGGGCCGTGAAGACTTTCAACATGGACATAGATGTAGCGGGAGTTCATAGGAAGCTCCAATTGAATGAACTTGAGGAGATTCGGAATGAAGCCTATGAGAATGCCCGGATGTACAAAGCCAAGACCAAAGCATTCCATGATAAAATGATTCGAACCAAGACCTTCACAGTTGGGCAGAAAGTGTTACTTTTCAACTCTCGCCTACGTTTGTTTCCTGGTAAGTTGCGTTCTAAATGGATTGGCCCGTTTGTTGTTACTAACGTTTTACCTTATGGTGCAGTCCACATAAAAAGCTTAAGGAATGGCGTAGAATTCAAGGTGAACGGGCATCGGTTGAAGCCATATTACGAGCATGGTGTGGGGCAAGTGGTGGAAGACATTCCTTTCCATTCCGTGGGCTCAAATGAAGATTAAAAGAGGGTACTCGTCCGGCTGAAAGACGTAAAAGAAAGCGCTTCGTGGGAGGCAACCCATGCATCCGAATAGAGAAGAACTTGGAAACCCCTTTAAGAGACTTATTTTTATTCCTTTCTTTTTCTTTACTGCCTTTACTTTGCTTTCTTTCTCGTATTTGTTTATTTGCTTGCTCTGTTGTGACTTTCTGCTTAAAACATTGAGGACAATGTTTGATTTAAGTGTAGGGGGGAAAACAATTTATATTTGCATGAATTTCGTGGGATTTATTCACCTATCACTTAGAATGTTGTTTCTTGCTGTTTTAAGCATTTTTAGAGTATTTTAGTCTGTTTTATAGTGTCTTGGTATAAAACTCCGAAAATTTGACAAAAATTTAAAAAAAAAAAAAAAAAAAAAAAAAAAAAAAAAAAAAATTCTTTTGAAAAACCCAAAAATATGTGTTTTTAGAGTCATTTGAGTCATTTTGGTGTTTGTTTGTGTCTTAGCGCTACTTGGGAGGCAACCCAATACAGTAAATAAAACAAAGCTTGTTCATTGATTTTTCGATAAATTACAATTGTATCTAAACATGGCAGAAAGATGGAGTCTTCACAAAGGTTGTTTGCGTGAAGCCCCACTACGAGGCGCAAAAGCAGAAGGCATAGGAGCGGAAGGCATAGAAGCGGGAGGCATCGGAGCAGAAGCCATCGGAGCGGAAGGCATCGGAGCTAGAGCATTCCAGGCCTCAATACTTGGCCAAGCGCTGGACGAGCCAGGAAAAATGTGCCTCTGGAAGTAAGCCGCAAGCCTTTGACGGTCACTTTGCATGCGACCATTGGACTCTTGCAGCTCATCAAGCTTCCTCTTCATGCCCGTCGAATAGTTGTTTGCAAGCACATGCAAACTTCTATTCTCGTACTTAAGCAGTTTGATCTCTTGCTTAAGACTTTCCACCTCCGCCATCAATGATTCCACCTAACGGGAGCGGGCAAGCAGGCGTTGGCCCATGTTGGACACAGAACTCGCACACTGAACACTAAGTGCGAGGGACTCTTGAACGGCCAACTCATCGGACCGTCCTGACAGCAGCCTACTATCTTTTGGAGTGAGGAGGTTCCTAGCTACTATTGTAGCTGTTGTGGCGTCCTGCATCACGGAGTCTTCACCTGTGAGAGGACCGTTAGAAGATAAGAAAGAAGGGCGCCATACATTACCTTGACGCGGCGCGCCCGTATCACTGCTGAGACTCAATTCTAAGCTAAGGTTCGATGGGTTTGCCATTTTTTTTCAAAAGTGTTCAAAGAGATGGGGTGGATGGAGTAAATTGCAAAGGACCGGAGACGACTTTCAAGAATGGGAAATCTTCAGAGTGTGTTTGTTGTGGTGATCGATAGCTCTATAAGAAGCCAAGGCGACGCGTCCACCAAGCCGGAATTTCCGGCGTAATTTTGGCGACACTTTCTCGGTTTTTCAGAAGACGCGTTCCACTTTGTCAAAAGATTTCTTCTTTTCAGACAACACGTGGAGGCCATCATCGCAACTACACATCTTTAGCCGACAAGCGCAAAGTCCGGCGACGCTTTCTCTGCTTTTCAGAAAACGCGTGCAGCTTTTTCAAAAGGAGCCGCATCCGCACGACTACGTGTCGTTCAGAAAGCGAAGGGGCGTCGTTCAGAAATCGAAGGGCCGCCTGCTCAGAAATCGAAGGGGCGTCGTTCAGAAATCGAAGAGGCGCCACTATCTCTATATATGTCGACCTTCGTCTCTTATGGCAAGGCAAACTTGAAGAAAATGCCCAACTCTTCCTCACCTCTGAGGGCGCACTCCCAGCGAAGCCTCTTGAAATACTCAATTTTTTCTCCCCCAAAGAAGATACCAGAAACCTGGAGTACAAATGAGGCAGAAGGAAACGGTCGATCGAAGCATGTGGAGACAACCACAACAAATACATGTGCTGCTTCATTCGCCGTTTCTTCAAAAGCAAAGGTATCTCATATCATCAAGGTCTAAAGCAAAAGTATCTCATATCATGCTCTTTCCCTGTCCTTTTCTTTGTCCTTGTTATTACTCGCATGGCAAAGTAAACAAAAGCAATCAGAGGCACTTGGAGTCAGTCTTCTGTTCTGGAACCGACTGCCTGGAATCCATTCCTGATTGCTTACCTAGAGTTGCTCTCGAGTAGTCATCTTCAACGGTTGACACACTTCCGGAGAAGGGACCACTTCTGCAAGGGGAGCAAGCAAGGCAAGTGAAAATGATACATTGAAGCATGTGGAGACAAACATAGGCTGAGTTATCCTCCAACCCTTTTCAATACGAATTGGAAAGATTGAACAAAGAAACAGACCAAAGGAGTAAGCTCAGACCTTCGGGGGAGACCAAAAGAAGCCTGCTGCCCAGTTCAAGAGTAGCACAAAGGAAAATCAACGATGGGAGCAGCGCAGTTCAAGAGTAAGCCTGTGGAATCACAAAGATCAAAGCCTCAATGCAATCACCAAGGAGAAGAGGGAATTTACACTACATAACCAGATTTGCGTCCCTAAACTCTTCTCTTTGTTAATTACATTCTGCCATGTTTAGTATGTTTAGTTGTTGTTTGTGTGTTTACTTATGTTTTGTATGAATCTATGCTTAAAACATTGAGGACAATGTTTGATTTAAGTGTGGGGGGGGGTAACTAATGTTGTTAATGCAAATTCGTGGGATTTTATCACCCATAACTTCAAATGTTGTTCCTTACTGTTTTAAGGTGTTTTTAAGTTGTTTTAAAGTGTTTTAGTATGTTTTGTTTTTTTTTATATAACTCCGAAAATCACATAAAAATTTGAAAAACATGTTTTAAAAAGCCTAAAAAGAGTGTTTTGAGTCATTTTTGTGTTTTTTGTGTCGTAGGTCACCTTCCAACACAATGATAAAGATTTGGTTTCTAATTGCATGACTGTTAAAAAGAGTTATAAACATAGAGAAAAGTTTGATTTACTCTTGGTATATGCTTGGTTATGGTTATAATATATGACTTCACATGCAATCATAAAAGAAAAATTCGTTTTTGTAACATACTTGAAGGAAGGAACTCAAACAAACGCTACAACCCTGTGAGACTCGAGCCATTACCTTCTTTGGAGAGTTATTTTCTGTGATTTCTTGTTTTCTAAAGTCGTTGCATGATCTCATTATTCTTGCCTGGTTGCTAATTAGAAGGCGTTGCATCACTTAGTTCCAAATGCTAGAACTTGCATCCATTCCATTCAAAGCATGATTGCATAATATATATCAAGATGAAGTGTGTAGTGAAGCCATCAACCAAATAGCCAACCCATGCACTATATATTGTAGGTCGTAATCCCCATTGAGCCATTGTTAGCCTTTGTTATTTGTTTATCCATATCATCCCTACCTAGCCTAGATTAGGACCACCCATACCCTTGTTCTTGAAGCATAGTAAGCATGATTTAGAGGGAATCCTTTCGATTATGCAAAACAACAAGTGTGGGGGAATTTGTGTGTGTGTGTTGATATGCCACAAAAAAAAAAAAAAAAAAAAAAAAAAAAAAAAAAAAAAAAAGAAATAAGGCATGAGTGAGAATAAAAAGAAAAAAAAAAAATTTCGTGGAAAAAGAAAAAGAAAAGAAAAAATCGTGAAAAGAAAGAAAAAGAGTATGAAATAAGTGAAAATAAGCTCACATGTTTGTGGTAGTTGAAGAAAGGGTCCAAAATGTTGAATATGGCCCTAAGAGTTGTGTGAATTTTCCCTTGTGTGTCTAAGTGAGTTTCTGCAATCACGAGTGATTCTAAGTGTCAAATTTCATTACTTTGCTTGTTATTGCCTAAAGAACGTTTGTTATCCTTACCTTTCATTGTTAGCCAATCACCCTTAACCCGTTACAACCCTTATGCTTCAATCTTGATCATTATGTTTTCAATAATGTGGAGTTTGGAATTGATGTAAGCATATGGTGTCCCTGGTTCTCGCATCTAATTAGTAGCATTCCTTTCATAAGATCATATTCATATACAAATCCAGAAAATGCTTTCTTTCTTATAACATATGTGAGATACTAGTCTTTCATGTTTACATCAATCTCTCACATATAACTAGTGTAGGGTGTGTAGTCAGAAAATCTGTGTGAAAATAGAGTGCATTCTAGTAAGGAATTGAGGAAATTCTCTAAGGCATGTTACTACATTCAAATCATGGTTTTAAATGCTTAATTGTGAACTAGTATGTGGTGACTATGATTAAGAATGTACTTAAGTGTAAGATGGCAAAAACCTGTGGGAATAATGATTTTTAACTTGTCATGTGCACTGGAAATCCAAGAGACGATTGTTGGAAGGTGTAGGTTGTGTTTTGTTCGTTTTGTCTAGTTTCGTGTTCTTTTGTTGTTTTGTTTTGCTCGAGGACTAGCAAAAGATAAGTGTGGGGGTATTTGATAGGAGCATATTCATGCGACTTAAATGGCTTGTTCTCGTGCATTTACGTTATGTTTCTCTCGTTATTTTAGTCCTTTATGCTTCTTTTGTGTGTTTTCAGGTTCTAAGGGCCTAGGGAGCAAGAAAGTACATTTTGAGGCCATTTGGAGCATTTTTGGGCATGGATTGGATAGCTTATCCATGGAGCCAAGAGGATGGACGAATTTGAAGGCCTTGTATTCACTTTGGACATAAAACAAAGGGCCTAGCCCATTCTCTCTTATTCTCTCCCTTATAGCCATGCAAAGAACCATCCATTCCATCAAAAACAATCCATCAATTCACATGCAAAACCACCATTAACACACATGCACCCAAACAAAGCCAACCTAGCTAACCCTACATGCATTCTTTATTCACTCTTCATCATTGCATTCATTCAAATCACCCACATGTACTCTTAATCATTCATCCATTTCACCACAAATCCCTCTTTGCCGTGCAAATGATATTCCCTTCACATTCACCCACATGCATCACCATTTATTCCACCCTAGAGCCTAATTATTCAATCTATGCATTCACATGCATTTCAAACCTTTCAACACCCTTTAATCATTCCCCTTTAAGTTATGATTTTATTTCCTAACCCTACATGCATTATTTATTAGCATCTTCACATGCATTCACACACACTTTACACATTCAAACACTAGCCAAAACCGTGAGCTTCCATTCCCTTATGCCATTTTCAGATTTCCACCCACTAACCTAGTCATCAACACATGCATTCCATTCACATTCAACCACTCCACATCCCTCACCAAGAAATCATTCAACACATGCAATTTCAGCACCAAATCCATCCATGCCGTGGGTTCCCTTTGCTCCCCTTGTGCAATTCCAGTTTTCACATGTGTCCTAGCTGTTTTTCCATCATTCCTCCACACAAATGCTTAAACAAACAGCCATATGTTCCCTCCACTACCCCTATAAATACCCTAGCATTCATTCATTCATGCATATCTCATTTTCATACACAACACACCACAAACACTTCCATCTTCTCCCTAGCCGTGAGTCTCTCCATTTTCTGCACCATTCCCTTCCCTTTCTCCTCCATTTCTTCCATTTCCATAATCCCCCAATCCATTCAACACACCAACAACATCCCTTAGTCCTTGTGCTACAACGAAGACGAAGAGAAGAGGGCCTAAACGTTCATACAATTCACGTTTGAGTTGTTGGAATGTTTACGCGTTTCTTTGATTTCAATGTTTAAATTCAATTCTCTTTGTTTTGTAATATGAGGAATGGAAGAGAAGAGTGCCTAAACGTTCATACAATTCAAGTTTGAGTTGTTGGAATGTTTAGGTGTTTCTTTGATTTCAAAGTTATGAGGAACTAAACCCTTTTTGGCTAGGGGTGATTTCAATACCATGATTATTTATGTGATATGAATTGATGAATTCCGGTTATGAACTCTTGATTCGTGAATGCAATTGGCTTAACTATTTGATGATTAACTTATTTGTGTTTGTTGATTGAGGGTCGACACTTAATTAGCATGCATGAATATGTGGCTAAAGTTTAAGAAGGTTTCACATAATCGTTACTAACTTATACTTGAAAGTAGTGAAGGTCGCTTGTCACGATCGCGTTAAGTTTAATTCTTAGCATGAGTAACATGATGTCATAGTTGCAAATGCTTTGTCAATGCTTATGGTTTTCATTATTCTTAATGATCTTCGATTGTATCTCTATTATGATGACATGTAGGGAACTTTTGAGAATGTTTTGGGTTGTCGAATGATGCCATCCAATCCAATAATATAAGGAAAATCTGAGGGTTAACTAGTGATGTCACGGTTAATTTGGGGCATTGTCGTTCATAATTCAATGAAGGAATAACTGGAAATTGATTCATATGCATAAATATCATGTGTAGAGAAAGAACCCTTAGCTAGCTTCCCATCCATTCATTTCCGTCAAATCCATATTTACAATTTGTTTTGTTTCCAAGTATTCATTTTAGTTTAAATTCGTCCAAATCCAATTCCCCCCTATTTCGTTGAAGTCTTAGTCTTAATCTTTCTTATTTTTAGTTTTGCTTTCTTCGAGCATTAAATAGTGTTTTATATTGTGTTTTTATGTTTTTAAGTCAATTTAGAAGGTTTTAGCAAGCCCTCCTAATCCCCGGTCTAGAACGATCCCTCACTTATCCATTCTACTACAATTGTCAAATGAGGGTTTAATTTGAGTGTCAAGTAATTCTCACATCACTACTTCAAGTAGGAATCCTTGTTTGAGTAGGAATCCTCGTTTTGGTAGGAATTCATCGTTAGAGTAGGAATTCATCGTTTCTTCAAGTCTTCAACTCATTCATTCCTCTTTTGCTCCAAAAGGCTCCAATCTTCTTGCACACTTTGGCCTTATAATCTGAAAATACACAAAAGTGACTTTAAACACTAAAATCACTAAGGAAACACAACATAAATGCACGAGAACAAGTAATTAAGTCGCATGAATATGCTCCTATCAAGTTCTTGCCTAATTTCAGAAAATAAATGACATTCCCTTTCTTACAAACCTTTGCCGCAAGTCACCTTCCTATTCCCTTCAATTTCTGATTTTGTGTTTCTTATTCTTGAAAGATTTAGAGTTAATTCCTTTCCTAAACTAAGAAATAAAGCCTTAGGGTTCTTTCTCCCTTATATAAGCCCCTATGCCGCACCTTTAGAAGGCTAATCTCCCTTCCACACAACCTGCCTCCATTCACAGAAAATCCCATCCTTTGCCGCAACATTCCATTCAACTTCCTACCATTCTTCTACTTCAAAACCTCTATCCAAACCTCCCTAGCAGTTTGTGCCGTGCCTTAGCAAGGAGAAGGAGAAGGAAGACGAAGCCTTGGACGTTTATGCATTCAAGTTGGAGTGTTGGAACGTTTTTAGGTGTAATCTATCCTTTATTTTCAATGTTTATTTCTCTTTTCCTTTGTTTTGTTATGAACATGAGAGGCTAAACCCCTAGTTAGCTAGGGGGTGATTCAAAACCATGTATATGCTTGCAATATAAATTGATTACCTTCAGTTGGAATTTCATGAGTTGTGGATTCAATTTGTTTAACTGCTTGATTGATAACTTATTCATGTATGTTTATTGAGAGTGCACGCTTAGTTTTCATGCATGAATATGATGCTAGAATATAAGGGAGTTTCACCTAATAGTTACAAACTTATATTCACAAGCAGTGGAGGTCGCTTATAAACGATCGCGTTAATTGAATTCTTAGCACTAGTTTCATGCTCATCATAGTAACAAATGCCTCGTCAACACTTATAGTTTTCATGTTGCTTAATGATCTTTGATTGTATCTTTATTGTGCTTTTCACGTAAAGGACTTTTGGAGAATGTTTTGAATTGTTGTATGCGCTGTCCCATCCAATTCATTAACTTAAGGAGAACTTGAAGGTTAATTTAAGCGAACCTAATTAACCCGGGGTGTTGAGTTTCATGATTCATCGAAAGACCAACTGAAAATCATCTTGTATGCAAGTGTGACATGTGTGGAGAAGAACCTTCTAGCTAGCATTCCATCCATATTTTCATCAAATTCGTTTTTACAATCTGTTTTTATTAGAATCTGTTTTCTTTATTTTAATTTCGTCAAAACTAAATTCCCCTTTACTTTAGTGTTCCAATTTAGTTAGAAAGTGTCTTGGTTTGTGTTTCTAAGTGTTTTGATTCAAGTTATAACCCAAATTCGTCCAAATTAGTGTTAGGTGTTCAAAACTGCCCAGATTGTGTTTTTAAGGCAGTTTTGAGTGTTTTGTTGCTGTTTTTAGTCTTTTGGTTTGTTTTAGTGTTTTAGTGTTTAGCTTTGCATTCTTTGAGTCTACTTTAGTGTTTTAACCGTTGTTTTACGTTTTTGAGTCAGTTTTCAAGTGATTTAGCAATCCCTCCTAATCCCCGGTTTAGAACGATCCCTACTTATACATATACTACAATTGTCAAAAGAGGGTTTTAATTTGTGTGCTTATATATTTCGCATCACCAACGCACTGCCCTTAAAGTCTTAGAATGTGGGTTTTATTGGCCAACCATTTTTAGGGATGCTAGGAAATTTTGCCTTACATGTGATCGTTGTCAACGTATGGGTAATATAAGTGTTAAGGATCAAATGCCACAAAAGCCTATACTTTCTGTTGAAATATTAGATGTGTGGGGAATTGATTTTATGGGTCCTTTTCCTTCATCACATGGTTTTCTCTATATCTTGTTGGCTGTGGATTATGTTTCCAAATGGGTGAAAGCAAAAGCCACCCGGACTAACGATTCCAAAGTGGTTGCAGATTTTGTGAAGTCTAACATTATTGCTAGGTTTGGAATGCCTCGAGTCCTTATAAGTGATGGAGGTTCACATTTTTGTAATCGCACAATCGAGGCACTGCTCAAGAAGTACAACGTTACACATAGGGTTTCGACACCCTATCATCCTCAAACAAGCGGGCAAGCCGAGGTGTCGAATCGGGAGGTAAAACAGATTCTTGAGAAGACGGTTGGGCCAACAAGAAAAGATTGGAGCTTGAGGTTAGAGGATGCATTGTGGGCTTATAGGACCGCCTACAAAACACCCATAGGGATGTCCCCCTTTCGGCTTGTTTATGGCAAACCATGTCACTTACCTGTGGAATTGGAGCACAAGGCTCATTGGGCCGTGAGGAAGTTCAACATGGATGTAGATGAGGCGGGAATTCATCGTAGGCTTCAATTGAATGAACTTGAGGAGATACGGAATGAAGCTTACGAGAATGCCCGCATTTACAAGGAAAAGACAAAGGCCTTTCATGACAAGATGATTCGCGCCAAGTCCTTTTCTGTTGGACAGAAAGTGTTGTTGTTTAATTCTCGTCTTCGTCTATTTCCGGGTAAGTTACGCTCACGTTGGATTGGACCCTTTGTTATTACTAATGTTTTTCCTCATGGTGCAGTCCAAGTTCGTAGTTTCAGAACAGGTCAAGAGTTCAAGGTGAATGGGCATCGCTTGAAGCCTTACTACGAGAGCTTTGTAGAACATGATGTGGAGGAGACAACCTACTATGTCGTGGGTTCCCATGTAGGTTGATCAATGTGGCATCGTCCGACTGCAAGACGTAAAAGAAAGCGCTACTTGGGAGGCAACCCATGCAATCGACAAAGGAAGAACTTGGGAATCGCTCCAAACTCAGATTTGCATCCCTAAACCTTTTCCTTTGTTGCTTACTTTATGTTATGTGTGACGTGTTTATTTGTATTTTCCTTTGCTGTTAGTTTAGTCTAAAACATTGAGGACAATGTTTAGTTTAAGTGTGGGGGGGGGGGGGGTAACATTCTGTTTTGAGCTATTTTTGCATGAAATTCGTAGGGTATTACCACCTAACATGTCTAAACTTGTTTCCCACTGTTTTTGAGTGTTTTTAACATGTTTTGAAGTCTTTTTATGTGTTATTTTGAAAAAATCCGAAAAACAGTTTGAAACAACTAAAAAGAGTCAGTTAGAGTCAGTTTTGTGTTTGTTTTTGTGTGTTTGTGTCTTAGGTTACCTTCCAACACAATGATGAGGATTTGATTTTTATGTGCATGGCTGTGAAAGAGAGTTATAAACATGGATGGAAGTTTGATATATTCTTGGTTTATACTTGGTTATAGTTGTTGTTTATGAATTCATGTTTAATCCCAAAGAAAAAAAAAAGAAAAAAAAAAAAAAAAGTTTTTGTAATATGCTTGAAGGAAGGAACTTAGAATAACATTACAACCCTGAGAGACTTGAGCTTTAAACATTGTTTGGAGAGTATTAATCTGTGATTCTTGTTTTCAAACTCGTTGCATGATCTCATTATTCTTGCTTGGTTGCTAATTAGAAGGCGTTTCATCACTTAGTTCCAAATGCTAGAACTTGCGTCCATTCCATTCAAAGCATGATATTGACTGCATAATATATATCAAGATGAAGTGTGTAGTGAAGCCATCAACCAAACAGCCAACCCATGCACTATATATTGTAGGTCATAACCCCCATTGAGCCATTGTTAGCCCTTGTTCTTTGTTTACCCATATCATCCCTACCTAGCCTAGATGAGGACCACCCATACCCTTGTTCGTGAAGCATAGTAAGCATGACTTAGAGGGAATCCTTTAGATTATGCAAAACAACAAGTGTGGGGGAATTTGTGTGTGTGTGTTGATATGCCACGAAAAGAAATAAGGCATGAAAAAAAGAAAAAAAAAAAAAAAAAAAGAAAAAGAGAAAAAAATCGTGGAAAAAGAAAAAGAAAAGAAAAAGTTGTGAAAAGAAAGAAAAAGAGTATGAAATAAGTGAAAATATGCTCACATGTTTGTGGTAGTTGAAGAAAGGGTCCAAAACGTGGAATATGGCCCTAAGAGTTGTGTGAATTTTCCCCTTGTGTGTCTAAGTGAGTTTCTGCAATCATAAGTGATTCTAAGTGTCAAATTTCATCACTTTACTTGCTATTGCTTAAAGAACGTTTGTTATCCTTACCTTTCATTGTTAGCCAATCACAAGTGATCATTATGTTTTCAATAATGTGGAGTTTGGAATTAATGTAAGCATATGGTGTCCCTGGTTCTTGCATCTAATTAGTAGCATTCATTTCATGAGATCATATTCATATACATTCCAGAAAAGTGCTTTCCTTGTTATAAACATATGTGGGTGTTTAGTTTCATATTTACATCAATCTTCTCACATACTTAGTGTAGGGTGTGTAACCAGAAATTTTGTGTGAAAATAAGAGACTATCTTGTAAGGAATTAAGTGAATTCTCTAAGGCATATTACTACATTCAAATGTTGTTTTAAATTGATTAAATGAGAACTAGTAAGTAGTGATTATGATTACGTATGTGCCTAAGCGTAAGGATGACTAAAATCTATGTGAGTAATGATCTTGAACATGTCATGTGCATTAAGAATCCCTGAGACCATTGTTGGAAGGTTTAGGTTTTGTTTTGTGTTTCCGTTTTGCTCGAGGACTAGCAAAAGCTAAGTGTGGGGGAATTTGATAGGAGCATATTTATGCGACTTAGTTTGCTTGTTTTAGTGCTTTTATGTTATTAGTTCTTAGTTATTTTAGTTCTTTAAGCTTCTTTTGTGTGTGTTTCAAGTTCATAAGACGTATTTGGCGAAAGGATGCATTTTGGAGCCTTTTAGAGCAGTTTTAGGCTTATTATGGATAACTTGTATATCGAGCAAGGTGGATGGACGAATTTGGAGTCAAAAAAGGTTAGAAGCATGCTACAAATCAGAAAAGGAAAGTTCATGACAAAGAAGATAAGGAAAGTGCAAGAAAAGAGGAAACATTATCCAAAACCTTATCCAACCTTATCTTATCCAAACCTTATCCTATCTTGTCCTAACCTAATCTTGTTCCACCTTAATCCTAGCTACAAGTGGACCTAAAAACCTAATTTCTAGAGGCCCTATCTGACCCTAAAAGGGTGCCACACCTTCCCCCCCTTTTATGCCTTCTAGAATACCCAAAATCAGCCATAAGACACTTAGTTTCTAGAAGGCCCAATTTTGGACGAAAATTCTTAAACCTATTTCTAATTGGATTCTGATTTTATTTGGCCCTTTTTCTCTTGGATTTGGATTGTTTAAGTCCATATCTGAAACCAATTGGGCTAGGACTTAAGTTCCCAACCTTTGCCGCAAGCCCTAAGGGCCCTAATCACTTGTATCTGCTAGGTTTAACCCTAATTCTGATTCCTAGGGTTTTTACCATGCTATATATATATGAACCTTAAGTTGCCGCACCCCCTAACACATAACCTAGGCAGCCATCCATCATTCATCACAGAAATTCGTCCATTCACACCCTTGGGCAGAAAAACACCCCAAAACACCATTCTAGCGCCCAGAAAATACAAGCAGCCGCTCCACCTCCTTCCACCCTCTTTGCCGAGTTCTCCACCACTTTCCAACCATCAAACACTCATCCACACTCAACCTACACCCCTTGTCGTGCCTCTACACCCCCGAAAATCCATTCTACATCATCAAAACAGCCCAGGAACCATCATCATCCAATCTGCCGCAAGCAAGGGAAAGGAGACAGTTTCACACAATTGTTTGGCTCTTCATTCTGAGTTGTTGAACAATTTTAGGTGTATTCTATCTTATATTTCAATGTCTAATTCATGTAATCTTTGTTTTTCTTTGAGAATGATTGGCTAAATTCGTTTTGGCTAAGGGTGTATTCGAAACCATGATTATATATGTGAAATAAGCTGATTACTTCCAGTTATCGTTGCATAAGTCTTGAATACAATTTGCTTAACCGTTTGATTTAGAACTTATTCTTGTATGTTGATTGAGAGTGCACGCTTAATTTGCATGCTTGAATTTGGTGCTAGGATATAAATTTGTTTCACCTAATAGTTATGAATTTATATCCACAAGTAGTGAAGGTCGCTAGTCACGATCGTGTTAAGTAGATTCCTGGCAGGAGTATCATGCTTTTCATAGTTACAAATGCCTTGTCGATGCTTATGATTTCCAAAGAACGTAATGATTCTAACTTGTGTCTTTATCATGCTGTTCATATAGAGAACTTGTTAGGAATAATTTGTTTGCGATGCATATTCATCCAATTCAATGATTCTAGGGAAATCTGAAGGTTGATTTAAGCGGACCTAATTAATTTGGAGTGTCGAGGTTCATAACTTATTGAATTGATAACTGGAAATTGATTTACATTGCATATATTTCATGTGTAGAGAAGAACCCCTTAGCTATTCCATCATCCATTGATTCATCACAAATTTGTCTTACAATCTGCCCATTAAGTTTAATTTCGTCCAAACACAATCCCCCCATATTTTGTTGAGTCTTAATCATTCAAATCTGTCTTATTTTGTGTTTTTAAGTATTTGGGGTCACAAACACTTCCAAATTCGTCCAATTCAAGTTTTGGTTTCTATTTGAGTCAATTTGATTGTTTTAGGCAGTTTTGAGTGTTTCAAATCTGTTTTGAGTCATAGTAGTCTTGTTAGAGTCTTTAAGTTTAGTTTTTGTGTTTTTAAGTCAATTTATATTAGATTAGCACCCCTAGTTAATCCCTGGTTAGAACGATCCCTACTTACATCATTACTACAATTGTCACAAATAGGGTTTAATTTGTGTGTCAACATAATTTTCACATCAAATTTTGGTGCCGTTGCCGGGATTAGCAAAGTTGCTAATCCCTTGTCTTGAGTCTTGTTTAAATTGTTTAGTTTTCTGTTTTGTTTTTAAATTTTGCACCGTGTGTGTGTGTTTTGTTTTTGTGCCGTGTATAGGCACACTATTTCCTTACTTGTGCCGAGTCTATTAAGTTGGTTACTAACCTTGTTTGCTCTTGTGTGCAGGTACTAGTTTATGACCCGTAGCTCACAACCTGTTCGTGAGCATATCTTCGACTTTGACGGTGATTTCGAGAGGACTTTGAGAAGGAAAAAGAATTTGCAAGAGTCTACTCCTCCTAGTCCCGAACCTGAATTAGAAGAGCAAGAAGTTGAGGTTGAAGAGGAGGCCACGACAAGGTTTGAAGAGGAAGTATCAACCATGGCAGCAGACAATCGAACCATCAAGGAGCTTTCTGCCTCGGGTTTGGCCAATGCAGCCCCTATTTGGACTGCACCATGCACAAAAACATTAGTGATAACAAATGGACCAACCCACTTAGAACGTAACTTACCGGGGAATAACCGAAGACGGGAATTAAATAACAACACTTTCTGCCCGATTGAGAAGGTTTTGCCTCTAATCATCTTGTCATGGAATGCCTTGGTCTTCTCTTTGTAAATCCGAGCATTCTCATAAGCCTCATGCCTAATCTCTTCAAGCTCGTTCAATTGTAGCTTCCTATGGTTTCCAGCCGTGTCCACATCCATATTGAAGGTCTTGAGCGCCCAATGTGCCTTGTGTTCAAGCTCCACAGGTAGATGGCATGGCTTGCCATAGACTAGCCGAAATGGGGACATACCAATGGGCGTTTTGTAAGCCGTTCGATACGCCCACAATGCATCCTCCAAACGCAAGCTCCAATCTTTTCTATTTGGCCCAACAATCTTTTCCAAGATTTGCTTTATTTCTCGATTTGAAACTTCGGCTTGGCCACTGGTTTGGGGGTGATAAGGTGTGGAAACCTTATGCACCACGTTGTACTTCTTGAGCAACGCCTCAATGGTGCGGTTGCAAAAATGAGACCCACCATCGCTTATGAGCACTCTAGGCATCCCAAATCTAGAGAAAATGTTAGATTTGGCAAAATCTGCAACAACTCTAGAATCGTTAGTTCGGGTGGCTTTAGCTTCCACCCACTTTGACACATAATCAACCGCAAGTAAAATGTAAGTAAAACCAAAAGAGATAGGGAAAGGACCCATAAAATCATTACCCCAAACATCAAAGATTTCAACAACAAGGATTAGGGTTTGCGGCATTTGGTCCCTTTAACCTAAACTTCCTGTCCTTTGACAACGATCACATGTTAAGCAAAAAGCCCTAGCATCTCTAAACAATGTAGGCCAATAAAAACCACTTTCAAGAACCTTAAACGCTGTGCGTTGTGTGCCAAAGTGTCCACCACATGCATATGTATGGCAAAAACTCAAAATGGAATTAAACTCAGATTCATGAACACAACGACGCACAATCTGATCCGGGCAGATTTTCCACAAATAAGGGTCATCCCAAACATAAAAATGTGAATCCTTTTTTAGTTTATCACGTTGGGCCTTGCTTAAGGTGTTAGGAACTAGCTTAGACACCAAAAAATTGACCAAATCGGCATACCAAGGGGTACTTACCTCAACGGACAGAAGTTGTTCATCCGGAAATGTTTCTGAAATGGGAAGGGCCTCTTCTTCACGCACCATTCGACTTAGGTGGTCAGCCACCACGTTTTCACATCCCTTCTTGTCCCTAATTTCAATGTCGAATTCTTGAAGTAGGAGCATCCAACGAATGAGCCTTGGTTTGGCCTCCTTTTTGGTGAGAAGATACTTCAAGGCTGCATGGTCAGTGAAAACAATTACTTTAGTACCAATTAGATATGATCTAAACTTATCTAATGCAAATGCAACCACCAAAAGTTCTTTTTCAGTTGTAGAATAATTCAATTGAGCATCATTTAAGGTGCGTGAAGCATAATAAATAACATGTGGCTGTTTGTTTTTCCTTTGGCCCAAAACAGCTCCAAGGGCATAATCCGATGCATCACACATCAATTCAAAGGGAATGCACCAATCTGGTGGAGTGATGATTGGTGTCGTGGTGAGGAGGTCCTTGAGATGGTTGAATGCTTTCTCACACGCCTCGTTGAACTCAAAAGATACTTCCTTTTGTAGGAGACGGCATAGGGGTTGTGCAATCTTGGAAAAGTCCTTGATAAATCGTCGATAGAATCCTGCATGACCAAGAAAAGAACGAACCTAAGTAGGAGAGGGTAAGTAGCGTACAAGATCTATTTTAGACTTATCAACTTCAATTCCTTTTTCAGAGATTATATGACCCAAAACAATACCTTGTTTAACCATAAAGTAGCATTTCTCCCAATTTAACACAAGGTTTGTTTCAACACAACTTTTCAAGATTAAAGTGAGATTAGCCAAACAATTATCAAAGGAATCACCAAACACACTAAGGTCATCCATGAATATCTCAATAATCCTCTCAACATAATCAGAAAATATGCTAACCATACACCTTTGAAACGTGGCAGGAGCATTGCACAAACCGAATGGCATGCGTCGATATGTAAACGTTCCAAAGGGACAAGTAAAAGTGGTATTTTCTTGATCATCCGAGGCAATAACAATTTGATTATAACCAGAATATCCGTCAAGAAAACAATAAAAGGAATGACCCGCTAACCTCTCAAGCATTTGATCTAGGAACGGCAATGGGAAGTGGTCCTTCCTTGTGGTGGCGTTTATCTTCCTATAATCAATGCATACGCGCCAACCGGTTTGGATCCGGGTGGGCCCAAGCTCATTCTCCACAACCGTCACTCCAGATTTCTTGGGAACACATTGGATAGGTGAAACCCAACGGCTATCGGAGATGGGGTAAATCACTCCACAACCAAGGAGTTTGATTATCTCCTTTTTCACCACTTCCATCATCGGAGGGTTGAGACGTCTAGTTGGTTTGGCCCCCTCCTCAAGAAATATGTGATGCATACATGTTGTGGGACTAATACCTTTGATATCGGCCAAGGTCCAACCTAGGGCAGATTTGAACTCCTTCAAAACACGCACTAGTTTTTCTTCTTCTTGTGCCGTGAGTGATGAAGAAATAATGGCAGTTAACGTCTCCTTTTCCCCCAAGAAAATGTACTTCAAATGGCTAGGTAGTGGTTTGAGATCCAGGATAGGTGCCTGAATTATGGATGGAAGCAACTTGTTAGTCGAAATGGGAATTGAATCAAAGTTAGAAGACTTATCATCGTGCTTAGGCAATGACTCAAGGGCAGCAACCAACTCAATGAATTCCTCACTAGGAGGCACGACATGGGATAGAGCATGTGTGCCGTGGGTTAGCAAAAGCTCCCCTCCCTTGGTTTTGAGTTCCATGCTTCTTGTAATGACATTTTCAAGTGCATCGGCGTTCAACTCTTCAAGGTATCCCTGCGCCATAGAGTCAACTATATGAATGGAGAAACATGAATGATCCTCACTAGGATACTTAATAGAATCAGAGAGATTAAAATTAACAACTTCCCCATCAAATTCCAAGGACAAAGTTCCATTAAACACATCAATCTTCGTCCGAGCCGTCTTCATGAATGGCCGTCCAAGGAAGATTGGCAACGAAGGGGCATGGTCAGATTCATCCATCTCGAGCACATAGAAATCCGCTGGAAAGATTAAATGATTGACCTGCACTAACACATCTTCCAAAACTCCCTTTGGATGGGCATTAGATCTATCGGCCAATTGTATGATCACACCATCATTTTTCAATACTCCTAGGTTCATAGATGCATAAGTTGAATATGGCATGACATTTATAGAGGCACCTAGGTCTAGCATGGCAGATTCAAAACGAGTGTTACCTATGACACAAGGCATGGTAAAACTACCCGGATCTTTGCATTTGGGGGGTAGTTTGCGTTGCAAGATGGCGGAGACATTTTCACCTACCTTTACCACGTCTTTGGTTGAAATCCTCTTCCTAGTGGTGCAAAGCTCCTTTAAAAACTTGGAGTATCTCTGGACTTGCTTGATTGCATCCAAGAGGGGTACGTTAACTTGAACTTTCCTAAATGTCTCAAGGATGTCCTTCTCGGCTTCTTCTTTCTTTGTTTGCATGAACCTACTAGGAAAAGGCACATTCGAAGGAAAAACATTAGCAGGAGCCGAATTTGACACATTCTTACCCTTTTTGGACAAATTGGACAGTTTAGGATCACTAGAAACTTGCGGCAAAGGTGTTTCAACCTTTGCCGTGGGTGATAGGAGCATATTCATGCGACTTAATTAGCTTGTTCTCGTGCATTTATGTTGTGTTTACTTAGCTATTTTAGTGTTTAAGGCTACTTTTGTGTATTTTCAGATTATAAGGCCAAAGTGTGCAAGAAGATGCAAATTGGAGTATTTTGGAGCGAAAGAGGAATGAATGAGTTGAAGATTTGAAGAAACGACGAATTCCTACTCCAACGATGAATTCTTACCAAAACGAGGAATCCTACTCAAACAAGGTTTCCTATTTGAAGTAGGAAAGTTAACCCTAAGTTCCCGTTTTGGTAACCTTTCCTAAACTTAAACGTCCGTATTTTCTAGCTACTTTGAAGGCCTTGTAAGCACTTTAGGACATAAAACCAAGGCCCTAGCCCAATTACACAACCTTAGCCGCACCCTTTAATCTTTCCCTCTTTAATTTCTGATTTTATTTCCTAAATTCTAGAAGCCTTTGAATTTACTTTCGTTAATAAAAATAAGCTAGGAACCAAACATATTTAAAACTCTAGGTTTTACATACTTAGCCGCACCTTTCCATATCCTCCCCTTTAATCCGTAGCTTTCCATTTTATTTTCATTTTTATAATAAAACAAAACAGCCACAAAAATCCCATTAGGCTTACAAGGCCGTGCCCCCCCCCCCCCCCATTTATCAATTTTGCACCCTACTTATCCACCAAACAGCCGCAGCATCACTTCCTAATTCATTCCAGCGGCATGCATTTATAATTATTCATTCAGTCACAATTATTGACAGATTCACCCTAATTATCAAAAAACCTAATTGAATCCGGAGCCACCCTAACACACCATTCTTCCATCCCACAGCCACCATCACAGATTCTCTCCCATTTTCCTCCCAAAACCGTGCAGCCACCATCACAGATTCTCTCCCATTTTCCTCCCAAAACCTTCCAGCCACCTTACACACCTTCCTCCACCTTCCAGCCACCTTCCAAACCTTCCTACACCACCCCATAACCTTGGCGCACCACCAAACCTCCCTAAATCCATCCCCAACCCAAAATAACATCCAAATCATCCATGTAACCTCACTGCCGCAGCAAGGAGAAGAGGAAAGAGGACTTAGACGCGCAGAAATTCAAGTGGAATCGTTGGGCGTTCTAGGTGTAATCCATCCTTTGTTCTTTATGTTTAAATTCAATTTTATTTTTCTTGTTGTGAACATGAGAGGCTAAACCCCTATTTAGCTAGGGGGTGATTCGAAACCATGTTTATGCTTGCAATATGAATTGATTACTTTTGGTTGGAATTTCATGAATGGTGAATTCAATTTGTTTAACTGCTTGATCGATAACTTATTTATGTATGTTTATTGAGAGTGCACGCTTAATTTTCATGCATGAATATGACGCTAGAATATAAGTGAGTTTCACCTAATAGTTATGAACTTATATTCACAAGTAGTGGAGGTTGCTTATAAACAATCGCGTTAAATGAATTCTTGGCACTAGTTTCATGCTCATCATAGTAACGAATGCCTCGTCAACACTTATAGTTTTCATGATGTTTAATGATCTTTGATTGTATCTTTATTGTGCTTTTCACGTAAAGGACTTTTGGAGAATGTTTTGAATTGTGTTGCGCTAACCCATCCAATTCATTAACTTAAGGAAAACTTGACGGTTAATTTAAGCGGACCTAATTAACCCGGGGTGTTGAGTTTCATAATTCATCGAAAGACCAACTGAAAATCATCTTGTATGCAAGTGTAACATGTGTGGAGAAGAACCTTCTAGCTAGCATTCATCCATATTTTCATCACATTCATATTTACATTCTGTCTTTAAATTACAATCTGTGCATTTAGTTTAATTTCGTCAAAACCTCAATCCCCCTTTACTTTAGTGTCTTATTTAGTTAGAAAGTGTCTTAGTTTGTGTTTATAAGTGTTTTGTATTCTTTGAGTCTTTTGATTTGTTTTAGTGTTTTATTGTTTAGTTTTGCATTCTTTGAGTCTAGTTTAGTGTTTTTAACGTTTGTTTACGTTTTTGAGTCAGTTTCCAAGTGATTTAGTAATCCCTCCTAATCCCCGGTCTAGAACGATCCCTACTTGCATCTTTACTACAATTGTCAAAAGAGGGTTTTAATTTGTGTGCTTAATTAGTTCGCATCAAATTTTTGGCGCCGTTGCCGGGGATTAGCAACTTTGCTAATCCCTTGGATTGTTATTTTTTTGTTTAATTTAGTTTTTGTTAAGAATTCTGACCTTGTTTTGTTTTCCTTGTTTTAGGTACTAGTGCATGACTCGGAGTTCTCAACCTATTCGTGAGCATATCTCTGATTTTGACAGCGATTTTGAGAGGACTTTGAGACGGAAGAGGAAGCCACACGAACCAAGTCCACAACGTCCGGAATCTGACCTTGAAGAAGAAGAGGCCACGACAGGTGCATTTGAGGAACCCACGGCAAGGGTATTTGAAGAACCACAAGTCATGGCCGTGGATACCCGGACACTCAAGGAGCTTTCGGCCTCGGGATTGGATAATGCAGCACCCTTGTGTATCCAATATCCCCCACCTGCCGAAGGGAAGACCGACGAGTTCGAGTTGAAGTCCAGTTTGCTCCACCATATTCCGAAGTACCATGGGTTGTCTATGGAGGATCCGAACAAGCACTTGAAGGAATTTGAGGTGGTGTGTTCAAGCATGACTCCCGTCAACGTCAACGGAAGCATATTGAAGATGAAGGCTTTCCCATTTTCTTTGATGGACAAAGCCAAGGATTGGTTGTACGACTTAGCTCCCGGAACCGTCACATCATGGGAGAGCATGAAGAGGGCTTTTCTGGAGAAGTTTTTTCCAACTTCTAGAATCATCCTTTTGCGTAAAAGGATAAGTGGGATTCAACAAGAAGAAGGTGAGTCATTTCCTACGTATTATGAACGATTTAAATCTCTTGTTGCTTCGTGTCCACAGCACCAGATGAAGGAGAAGTTGCTTCTACAATACTTCTACGAGGGGCTCCTACCTATCGAACGTCAAATGCTCGATGCCTCAGCGGGTGGAGCATTGGTGGACAAGACACCCAGGGATGCTAAGGTTTTGATCGCTAACCGAGCGTTGAACGCTCAACAGTACGAAGGAGTAGGCCAAAGAGGACCCCCACGAGAGCAAGTACATGAGGTAAGTTCCACACCCGACATTCATTCACAATTAGCTAATCTTACTTCCATTGTGTCTCAGATGGCCGAAGGAATGAGGGTGCAAGGACCAATTGTGTGCGGAGTGTGTTCTATCCAAGGACATGCTTCTGAGAAGTGCCCGCAACTCATTGAAAATGGTGGATCGGAAAGCGCCAACGCAATTGGATTTCAAGGCCAAAACCAACCGAGGAACGATCCGTATTCTAACACTTATAATCCAGGTTGGAGAGACCACCCGAACTTCAAGTGGAGGGAGCCACAACAACCACAACAAGGAGGCTTTAGACAACAACCCCCGGGCTTCTTCACCAAGCCATACGTCCCCACACAAGCACCTCCACAATCTGCCCAAACAAGTTCAGGTAACACTTTAGAGAATGATACACTCCTTAAGTTACTAACGAATTTGTCTCAGGGGCAGGAAAATCAAGCTAAAGCCATGCAAAACCAAGATAAGAGGGTGGAGCAATTGGAGAAACAAATTGGGCAGATTGTAGATTTTGTAGGGAAGTTTCGTGAGCAAGGCCAACTCCCTAGCTCTACCATTCCAAACCCCAAGGGAGGCTTCGAAAGTGCAAAGGCCATACTCTTGAGAAGTGGAAAAGAAGTCGGGGCAGGTTCTACACCATCACCAGCAAGCCCCGAAGAGGATGAAAAATGAAGACTTGAAGAGGAGGAATCAAGACAACCCACGGCAAAGGTGGAAACACCTTTGCCGCAAGCTTGTGTTGACCCAAAAGTGTCCAATTCGGCCAATAAAGGTAAAAATGTGTTAAATTCAGTTCCTACTAATGTTGTTCCTTCGAATGTGCCTTTTCCTAGTAGGTTCATGCAAGCGAAGAAAGAAGAAGCCGAGAAGGACATCCTTGAGACATTCCGGAAAGTTCAAGTAAACATACCCCTTTTGGATGCAATCAAGCAAGTCCCGAGGTACGCCAAATTTCTCAAGGAGCTTTGCACCACAAGGAAGAGGATGTCGACCAAAGAAGTGGTAAAGGTAGGTGAAAATGTCTCCGCCATCTTGCAACGCAAACTACCCCCCAAATGCAAAGATCCGGGTAGTTTTACCATTCCTTGTGTCATTGGAAATACTAAATTTGAATCTGCCATGCTAGACTTAGGTGCCTCTATAAATGTTATGCCATATTCAATTTATGCATCTATGAACCTAGGAGTATTGAAAAATGATGGTGTAATTATACAATTGGCCGATAGATCTAACGCCTATCCAAAGGGAGTTTTGGAAGATGTGTTAGTGCAGGTAAATCATTTAATCTTTCCGGCGGACTTCTATGTGCTCGAGATGGATGAATCTGACCATGCCCCTACGTTGCCAATCCTACTTGGCCGGCCATTCATGAAGACGGCTCGGACAAAGATTGATGTGTTTAATGGAACTTTGTCCATGGAATTTGATGGGGAAGTTGTTAATTTTAGTCTTTCTGATTCTATTAAGTATCCTAGTGAGGATCATTCATGTTTTTCCATTGATGTAATTGACTCGTTGGCGCAGGGATATTTTGAAGATTTGAACGCCGATGCACTAGAAAATGTCATTACACGAAGCATGGAAGTCAAAACCAAAGGAGGAGAACCTTTGCTAGGCCACGGCACACACACACCATTGCTTGCCGTGCCTTTTAGTGAGGAATGCTTGGAGTTGGTTGCTGCCCTTGAGTCATTGCCTAAGCACGAGGGTAAATTTTCTAACTTTGAGTCAATTCCCATTTCGACTAATAAGTTGCTTCCATCCATAGTTCAGGCACCTACCCTTGATCTCAAACCACTACCGGGGCATTTGAAGTACATTTTCTTGGGGGAAGAGGAGACATTACCGGCCATTATTTCTTCATCACTCACGGCACAAGAAGAGGAGAAACTAGTGCGTGTTTTGAAGGAGTTCAAATCTGCCCTAGGTTGGACGTTGGCCGATATCAAAGGTATTAGTCCCGCCACATGTATGCATCACATATTTCTTGAGGAGGGGGCCAAACCAACTAGAGAGGCTCAACGCCGTCTTAACCCTCCGATGATGGAAGTAGTGAAGAAGGAGATAATCAAACTCCTTGATTGTGGAGTCATCTATCCAATCTCGGATAGTAAGTGGGTGTCACCTATCCAATGTGTGCCAAAGAAATCTGGAGTGACGGTGGTAGAAAATGCGGAGAATGAGCTGGTACCCACTCGAATCCAAACTGGTTGGCGCGTATGCACTGATTATAGGAAGATAAATGCCACCACGAGGAAGGACCACTTCCCATTGCCGTTCCTAGATCAAATGTTGGAAAGGTTAGCGGGTCATTCATTTTATTGTTTTCTTGATGGATATTCTGGTTATAATCAAATTGTTATTGCCCCGGATGATCAAGAAAAGACTACGTTTACATGCCCCTTTGGTACATTTGCTTATCGTCGTATGCCATTTGGTTTATGTAATGCACCTGCCACATTTCAAAGATGCATGATGAGCATATTTTCAGATTATGTTGAGAAAATTATTGAGGTTTTTATGGATGATTTCAGTATTTTTGGTAATTCATTTGATGGTTGTTTGAATAATCTTAGTGTGATTTTGAACCGTTGTGTTGAAACAAATCTTGTGTTAAATTGGGAGAAATGTCACTTCATGGTTAAGCAAGGTATTGTTCTAGGACATATTATTTCTGAAAAAGGCATTGAAGTAGATAAATCTAAGGTAGACCTTGTTCGTCACTTACCCTCCCCAACTTCGGTTAGAGAGGTTCGTTCGTTTCTTGGTCACGCAGGTTTTTATAGGCGGTTCATAAAGGATTTCTCCAAGATTGCACAACCACTATGTCGATTGCTGCAAAAAGAGGTGGCTTTTGAGTTTGATGATGCATGTTCCACGGCATTCAGGCACCTTAAGGAGGCTCTCACTTCGGCTCCCATTATCACACCTCCAGATTGGAGCCTTCCATTCGAGTTGATGTGCGATGCTTCGGACTATGCGATTGGAGCTGTTTTGGGGCAGCGAAAGAACAAACAACCTCATGTTATTTATTATGCATCTAGGACACTAAATGATGCTCAATTAAATTACTCAACCACTGAAAAAGAATTACTTGCTGTGGTATTTGCATTAGATAAGTTTCGGTCATACTTACTTGGTACTAAAGTTATTATTTTTACTGATCATGCAGCTCTCAAGTATTTGCTCACGAAAAAGGAGGCCAAGCGTAGACTAATTCGATGGATGTTGCTTCTACAAGAGTTTGACATTGAGATTCGGGATAAGAAGGGCGTGGAGAACGTGGTGGCTGACCACCTAAGTCGAATGGTGCATGAGGAAGCATTGCCGATTTCGGAAACATTTCCGGATGAACAACTTCTGTCCGTTGAGGTAAGTACCCCTTGGTATGCCGATTTGGTTAATTTTTTGGCGTCTAAGCAAGTTCCTAACACTTTAAGCAAGGCTCAACGTGATAAATTAAAAAAGGATGCACATTTTTATGTTTGGGACGACCCTTATTTGTGGAAAATAGGCCCGGATCAGATTGTGCGTCGTTGTGTTCATGAATCTGAATTTAATTCCATTTTGAGTTTTTGCCATACATATGCATGTGGTGGACACTTTGGCACACAACGCACAGCATTTAAGGTTCTTGAAAGTGGTTTCTATTGGCCTACATTGTTTAGAGATGCTAGGACTTTTTGCTTAACATGTGATAGATGTCAAAAGACCGGAAGTTTAGGTCAAAGAGACCACAAACCCCAATCCTTGTTGTTGAAATCTTTGATGTGTGGGGTATTGATTTTATGGGTCCGTTCCCTATGTCTTTTGGTTTTACGTACATTTTACTTGCCGTTGATTATGTATCAAAGTGGGTGGAAGCTAAAGCCACCCGAACTAACGATTCTAGAGTTGTTGCAGATTTTGTAAAATCTAACATTTTCTCTAGATTTGGGATGCCTCGAGTACTCATAAGCGATGGAGGGTCTCATTTTTGTAACCGCACCATTGCGGCGTTGCTCAAGAAGTACAACGTGTTGCATAAGGTTTCCACACCTTATCACCCCCAAACCAGTGGCCAAGCCGAAGTTTCAAATCGAGAAATCAAGCAAATCTTGGAAAAGACTGTTGGGCCGAATAGAAAGGATTGGAGCTTGCGTTTGGAGGATGCACTGTGGGCCTATCGAACGGCTTACAAAACGCCCATTGGTATGTCCCCATTTCGGATAGTCTATGGCAAGCCGTGCCATCTACCCGTGGAGCTTGAGCATAAGGCACATTGGGCGGTCAAGACCTTCAATATGGATGTGGACGCAGCGGGAAACCATAGGAAGCTACAATTGAGCGAGCTTGAAGAGATTAGGCATGAAGCGTATGAGAATGCCCGGATTTACAAGGAGAAGACCAAGGCCGTCCATGACAAGATGATTCGAGGCAAAACCTTCTCAATCGAGCAGAAAGTGTTGTTATTCAATTCCCGTCTTCGATTATTCCCTGGTAAGTTACGTTCTAAGTGGGTTGGTCCATTTGTTATCACTAATGTTTTTGTGCATGGTGCAGTCCAAATACAAAGTTTGAAAACTGGACAAGAATTCAAGGTGAATGGCCATAGGTTGAAACCCTACTACGAGAACTTTGTTGAGCATGTTGTGGAGGAGATCCCATTGCATGCCGTGAACTCCAATGGGGAATGAGCATAACGTTGTCCGGCTGTACGACGTTAAAGAAAGCGCTTCGTGGGAGGCAACCCATGCAATCACCAAGGAGAAGATGGAATCTACACTCCATAACCAGATTTGCGTCCCTAACCTTTTCTCTTTGTTATTTACATTCTGCCATGTTTAGTGTGTTTAGTTGCTGTTTGTGTGTTTGTTTTTGTTAGGTGTGATTTTAAGCTTGAAACATTGAGGACAATGTTTAGTTTAAGTGTGGGGGGGTAACATTCTGTTTTGAGATATTTTTGCATGAAAATCGTAGGGTATTACCACCTAACATGTCTAAACTTGTTTCCCACTATTTTTAAGTGTTTTTAAGCTATTTTAGAGTATTTTAGAGTGTGTTGACTTAAAAATCCGAAAATACCATAAAAATTTGAAAAATTATTTTGAAAAACCCAAAAAGAGTTGTTTTTGTGTGTTTGTTTGTGTCGTAGGGTACCTTCCAACGCAATGATGAGGATTTGGTTTTTAATTGCATGATGGTTAAAGAAAGTTACAAACATGGATGGACGTTTGATATACTCTTTGGTTTATGCTTGTTTGTAGTTATAGTTTACGAATTCACATGTAATCACAAAGAAAAAAATTAGTTTTTGTAACATGCTTGAAGGAAGGAACTTAACAAACGCTACATCCCTGTGAGACTTGAGCCTAAACGTTATTTGGAGAGTTAAAATCTGTGCATTATTGTTTTCTAAAGTCGTTGCATGATCTCATTATTCTTTGCTTGGTTACTACTTAGAGGGCGTTTCATCACTTAGTTCCAAATGCTAGAACTCATGCCCATTTCATTCAAAGCATGTCATTGATTTGCATAACACATATTCAAGATGAAGTTGTGTAGTGACCACCATCAAAGCCAAACAACCATGTGCCCTTCATTCATTTTGTGTTTAAGTTTAACCCCATTGAGCCATGTTAGCCCATGTTCTTTGTTAACCCACATCATCCTCACCTAGCCTAGAATAGGACCATCCTTACCCTTGTTCTTGAAGCTTAGTAAGCAATAAATTCCTTTTGATTAATGTGTTGCAGAAAATAAGTGTGGGGGAAGGATGATGGATGTGAGTTATGTGCCATAGGCACGGCTAGAAAAAAAGAAAACAAAAAGAAAAGAAGAAGAAAAAAATGAAAAAAAAGAGTTGAAAAGTATTGTTTGTTGAAGTAAGGGCCCAAAACAATGAATTAGGCCCTAAGAGTTGTTTGAATCTCCCCTGTTTGTCCAAAAGTTGATTTCTGCATTCTAAGGGAATTCTAGGTCTTAATTTCATTACTTTGCTTGCTATTGCTTAAAGAACTTTTGTTTATCCCTATCTTTCCTTGTTAGCCAATACCCCAAGCCCCGTTACAACCCTTGACTTCTATCTTGAGTGTTGTGCATTTCAATTGTGGAGTTTGAATTTGGTATGAGCATATGGTGTCACTGGTTCTCGCATCTAAGTAGTAGCATTCCATTCATGAGATCATATCTAAACACGTTTAATTACTCCAGAAATTGCGTTCTTTGTTATAACATATGTGAGTACTAGTTTTTCTTGTCTACATCAATCTTCTCACATAAAACTAGTGTAGGGTGTGTAGTCAGAAAATCTGAGTGAAAAGTGAGTGCATAACTAGTGAGGAATTGAGGGAATTCTCTAAGGCATGTTACTACATTCAAAATGTGTTTTAATTGATTAAATGCGAACTAGTGAATGGTGACTATGATTAAGTATGTGCTTGAGGGGAAGGAAGACTAAAAGCTATGTGAGTAATGATCTTTGACATGTCATGTTTCATTCGAAATCCCTGAGGCAAACGTTGGAAGGTTTAGGTTATGTTTTGTTTGTTTTGTTTCGTTTTGTTTAGTTTAGTTGTTTTGTTTTGCTCGAGGACTAACAAAAGTTAAGTGTGGGGGAATTTGATAGGAGCATATTCATGCGACTTAATTAGCTTGTTCTCGTGCATTTATGTTGTGTTTACTTAGCTATTTTAGTGTTTAAGGCTACTTTTGTGTATTTTCAGATTATAAGGCCAAAGTGTGCAAGAAGATGCAAATTGGAGTATTTTGGAGCGAAAGAGGAATGAATGAGTTGAAGATTTGAAGAAACGACGAATTCCTACTCCAACGATGAATTCTTACCAAAACGAGGAATCCTACTCAAACAAGGTTTCCTATTTGAAGTAGGAAAGTTAACCCTAAGTTCCCGTTTTGGTAACCTTTCCTAAACTTAAACGTCCGTATTTTCTAGCTACTTTGAAGGCCTTGTAAGCACTTTAGGACATAAAACCAAGGCCCTAGCCCAATTACACAACCTTAGCCGCACCCTTTAATCTTTCCCTCTTTAATTTCTGATTTTATTTCCTAAATTCTAGAAGCCTTTGAATTTACTTTCGTTAATAAAAAGAAGCTAGGAACCAAACATATTTAAAACTCTAGGTTTTACATACTTAGCCGCACCTTTCCATATCCTCCCCTTTAATCCGTAGCTTTCCATTTTATTTTCATTTTTATAATAAAACAAAACAGCCACAAAAATCCCATTAGGCTTACAAGGCCGTGGCCCCCCCCCCCCATTTATCAATTTTGCACCCTAATTATCCACCAAACAGCCGCAGCATCACTTCCTAATTCATTCCAGCGGCATGCATTTATAATTATTCATTCAGCCGCAATTATTGACAGATTCACCCTAATTATCAAAAAACCTAATTGAATCCGGAGCCACCCTAACACACCATTCTTCCATCCCGCAGCCACCATCACAGATTCTCTCCCATTTTCCTCCCAAAACCGTGCAGCCACCATCACAGATTCTCTCCCATTTTCCTCCCAAAACCTTCCAGCCACCTTACACACCTTCCTCCACCTTCCAGCCACCTTCCAAACCGTCCTACACCACCCCATAACCTTGCCTCACCACCAAACCTCCCTAAATCCATCCCCAACCCAAAATAACATCCAAATCATCCATGTAACCTCACTGCCGCAGTAAGGAGAAGAGGAAAGAGGACTTAGACGCGCAGAAATTCAAGTGGAATCGTTGGGCGTTCTAGGTGTAATCCATCCTTTGTTCTTTATGTTTAAATTCAATTTTATTTTTCTTGTTGTGAACATGAGAGGCTAAACCCCTATTTAGCTAGGGGGTGATTCGAAACCATGTTTATGCTTGCAATATGAATTGATTACTTTTGGTTGGAATTTCATGAATGGTGAATTCAATTTGTTTAACTGCTTGATCAATAACTTATTTATGTATGTTTATTGAGAGTGCACGCTTAATTTTCATGCATGAATATGACGCTAGAATATAAGTGAGTTTCACCTAATAGTTATGAACTTATATTCACAAGTAGTGGAGGTTGCTTATAAACAATCGCGTTAAATGAATTCTTGGCACTAGTTTCATGCTCATCATAGTAACGAATGCCTCGTCAACACTTATAGTTTTCATGATGTTTAATGATCTTTGATTGTATCTTTATTGTGCTTTTCACGTAAAGGACTTTTGGAGAATGTTTTGAATTGCGTTGCGCTAACCCATCCAATTCATTAACTTAAGGAAAACTTGACGGTTAATTTAAGCGGACCTAATTAACCCGGGGTGTTGAGTTTCATAATTCATCGAAAGACCAACTGAAAATCATCTTGTATGCAAGTGTAACATGTGTGGAGAAGAACCTTCTAGCTAGCATTCATCCATATTTTCATCACATTCATATTTACATTTTGTCTTTAAATTACAATCTGTGCATTTAGTTTAATTTCGTCAAAACCTCAATCCCCCTTTACTTTAGTGTCTTATTTAGTTAGAAAGTGTCTTAGTTTGTGTTTATAAGTGTTTTGTATTCTTTGAGTCTTTTGATTTGTTTTAGTGTTTTATTGTTTAGTTTTGCATTCTTTGAGTCTAGTTTAGTGTTTTTAACGTTTGTTTACGTTTTTGAGTCAGTTTCCAAGTGATTTAGTAATCCCTCCTAATCCCCGGTCTAGAACGATCCCTACTTGCATCTTTACTACAATTGTCAAAAGAGGGTTTTAATTTGTGTGCTTAATTAGTTCGCATCAGTGGGTTGGCTTGCTTCCTCCTCTTCAATTTTCAGTTTTTCATCCTCTTTGGGACCTGATGGTGATGGTGTAGGACCTGTCCCAACTTCTTTTCCACTTCTCAAGAGTATGGCCTTTGCATTTTCGAAGCCTCCCTTTGGGTTTGGAATGGTAGAACTAGGAAGTTGGCCTTGGTCACGAAAGTTCCCTACAAAATCTGCACTCTGCCCAATTTGTTTCAACAATTGAACCACCCTCTTGTCTTGGTTTTGCATGGTTTTGGCTTGATTCTCTTGCCCCTGAGACAAATTAGTTAGTAACTTAAGAAGTGTATCATTGTCTAGTGATGTACCTGAAGCATTTGGGGCAGATTGTTGTGGAGCATGTGTGGGTGCGTATGGCTTAGTGAAGAAACCCGGGGGTTGTTGTCTAAAGCCTCCTTGTTGTGGTGGTTGTTGGGGCTCCCTCCACTTGAAGTTTGGGTGGTCTCTCCAACCTGGATTATATGTGTTAGAATATGGATCGTTCCTTGGTTGGTTTTGGCCTTGAAATCCAATTGCATTTGCGCTTTCCCATCCACCATTTTCAATTAGTTGTGGGCACTTCTCAGAAGCATGTCCTTGGATAGAACACACTCTGCATACAATTGGTCCTTGCATCCTCATTCCTTCGGCCATCTGAGACACAATGGAAGTAAGTTTAGCTAATTGTGAATGAATGTCGGGTGTGGAACTTACCTCATGAACTTGCTGCCGTGGGGGTCCTCTTTGGCCTACTCCTTCGTATTGTTGAGCGTTCAACGCTCGATTAGCAATTAAGATCTTGGCAGCCATGGGTGTCTTGTCCACCAATGCTTGATGTGAAAATTAACTTGACACACAAATTAAACCCTATTTGTGACAATTGTAGTAGATATGTAAGTAGGGATCGTTCTAGACCGGGGATTAACTAGGGATGCTAATCTATGTAAATAAGACTCAAAAACACTAAACTAGACTGTATGGACTCAAAACTAACTTTAGACACTTAAAACAGCAACCAATACTCAAAAAGACTCACTTTTAGACTCAATACAGGTTTTGGACGAAAATAGGACTTGACTTGACTCAAAAGACTCAAGGAAAACAAGTTTTGACTCAAATATGAAGACTAAATAACATGGGGATTGTTTTTGACGAATTTTAGACTCAAAACAAAAACTTAGTAGAAAACACTTTTGAAAAACGAATTTAGGTAAAATAAATGGGTAAAAGGCTAGTTAGAGGGTCCTTCTCCACACATGATATATGCATACGAACCAATGTCCAGTTATTACTCCTTTAGACTATGAATGACAACGCCCCAAATTAGTTGCATCGCACAACTAACCCTCAAGTTTTCCTTATTTCATTGAATTGAATGAAAACGCATTACAACCAAATTATCTTTTTCAAGTTCTTTATATGAGATGCATAACAAAGATACATATCAAAAGTCATTAAGCTTTGTGAAAACTATAAGTGTTGACAAGGCACTCATCACTATGAAACGCATGAGATTCATACCAAGGATTTACTTAACGCGATTGTGACTAGCAACCTTCACTACTTGTGAATATAAGTGAATAACAATTACGTGAAACCCCTCCTATACTCTAGCATCAAGTTTATGCATGCAAATTAAGTGTTAACCCCCAACCCACATACATAAACCAGTTTTAATAACTTAGATAAGCAAATCACATTCATGCCTTAAGTAATAATAACCGAACATAATTAATTCATATAAAACATATAATCATGGCTTCAAATTCTCCTCTAACTAAAAAGAAGTTAGTTCCTCATGTTCGCAAAACAAAAATAATTAAATTTAAACATTGAACTAAGACTAAGGATAGAATACACCTAGAAACTCTCCACACTCCAATGGCAGATTTCGAACCCTCCTTGGATGGCAGATTGCACAAGTCCTCCTCTCCTTACTTCCTTGCTTGCGGCACTAGGGTGGTGTAGAATGGATTGTGGTGTTTGATGGATGAAAGTATGAATGAATGAATGAATGAGTGGATGGATTAAATGGTGAGGCATTGGCTGTTTATATAGGCTAATTATGCACACTTAGTGAAGGACAAGGATTGCACAATCCCATGGAAAAAGGGTTAAGTCTTTGTAGAAACCAAAAGGGAAAGGGATAGGGAATTTTCGCCAGAAATTAAGGGCTTCTAGAAACTAGGTATTTTTTGGCAGAATTTAGACTTCTAGAAGGGGTAAAGGGTAGATTTCTGGACCTAAATGGATAAGGACTCAAGATATAGGTGTAGAGGAAGGATTGCAACTCCTAAACCTGATTTGGATAGGATAAAATAGGATAATGTTAGAGTTAGGATAGGATAAGGTTTCTAGGATAGGATAAGATAAGGTTGGATAAGGTTCCTTGTTTCTTGCTTCTTCCTTATCTTCATTGCATTAGGCCTTCTTCCACCAGATTTGTAGCCTTTCCTAGCCCTTCTTGACTTCAATTTCGTCCATCCTCTTTGCTCCATGGTTAAGCTATCCAATCCATGCCCAAAAATGCTCCAAATAGCCTAAAAATGCACTTTCTTGCTCCTTTTGCCATTAGGACCTAAAAACATACGAAAATAACTTAAAAGACTGAAATAAATAGTAATTAACTTCATAAATGCAAGGAAACAACATAACTAAGTAGCATAAATATGCTCCTATCAATGCTCCACCCGCCGAGGCATCGAGCATTTGACGTTCAATTGGTAGGAGCCCCTCGTAGAAGTATTGTAGAAGTAACTCCTCCTTCATCTGATGCTGTGGACAAGAAGCAACAAGTGATTTAAAACGTACATAATATGTAGGAAAAGACTCACCTTCATCTTGCTGAATTGCACTTATCGTTTTACGTAGAAGGATGATTCGAGAAGTTGGGAAAAACTTCTCCAGAAATGCCCTCTTCATACTCTCCCATGATGTGACGGTTCCGGGAGCTAATTCATACAACCAATCTTCAACAGCCTTCATCTTCAAAAGAGAATGGAAAAGCCTTCATCTTCAAAATACTTCCATCGACGTTGACAGGAGTCATGCTTGAACACACCACTTCGAATTCTTTCAGATGCTTGTTCGGATCCTCCATGGACAACCCATGGTATTTTAAAATGTGGTGGAGCAAACTTGACTTCAACTCGAACTCTTCGGTTTTACCTTGGGCAGGCGTGGGATATTCGATACACAAAGGTGCGGCATTATCCAATCCTGAAGCAGAAAGCTCCTTGAGTGTCCGGTTGTCCACGGCCATGCCTTGTGTTTCTTCAAAAATCTGATCCGTAGCCTCTTCTTCCTCTTCTAGGACTTGTTCTTCAAGGTCAGGTTCCCGGCTTGGTGGATTTGATTCATGTTGATTCCTCTTTCGTCTCAAAGTCCTCTCGAAATCGCCGTCAAAGTCCAAGATATGCTTACGAATCGGTTGAGAACTCCGAGTCATAAACTAGTACCTAAAACAAGAAAAACAAACAAGGTCAGAAACTTTAACAAAATAAAATAAACAGAAAGTAAACAATCCAAGGGATTAGCAAAGTTGCTAATCCCCGGCAACGGCGCCAAAAATTTGATGCGAAATATATAAGCACACAAATTAAAACCCTCTTTTGATAATTGTAGTATATGTATAAGTAGGGATAGTTCTAAACCGGGGATTAGGAGGGATTGCTAAATCACTTGAAAACTGACTCAAAAACGTATAACAAAGGTTAAAACACTAAACTAGACTCAAAGAATGAAAAACTAAACACTAAAACACTAAAACAAACCAAAAGACTCAAAACAGCAACAAAACACTCAAAACTGCCTTAAAAACACAATCTGGGTAGTTTTGAACACCTAACACTAATTTGGACGAATTTGGGTTATAACTAGAATCAAAACGCTTAGAAACACAAACTAAGACACTTTCTAACTAAATTGAAACACTAAAGTAAAGGGGGATTTAGTTTTGACGAAATTAAAACAAAGAAAACAGATTGTAATGAAAACAGATTATAAAAACGAATTTGATGAAAATATGGATGGAATGGTAGCTAGAAGGTTCTTCTCCACACATGTCACACTTGCATACAAGATGATTTTCAGTTGGTCTTTCGATGAATCATGAAACTCAACACCCCGGGTTAATTAGGTTCGCTTAAATTAACCTTCAAGTTCTCCTTAAGTTAATGAATTGGATGGGAAGGCGCATACAACAATTCAAAACATTCTCCAAAAGTCCTTTACGTGAAAAGCACAATAAAGATACAATCAAAGATCATTAAGCAACATGAAAACTATAAGTGTTGACGAGGCATTCGTTACTATGATGAGCATGAAACTAGTGCCAAGAATTCATTTAACGCGATCGTTTATAAGCGACCTCCACTACTTGTGAATATAAGTTTGTAACTATTAGGTGAAACTCCCTTATATTCTAGCATCATATTCATGCATGAAAACTAAGCGTGCACTCTCAATAAACATACACGAATAAGTTATCAATCAAGCAGTTAAACAAATTGAATCCACAACTCATGAAATTCCAACTGAAGGCAATCAATTTATATTGCAAGCATATACATGGTTTTGAATCACCCCCTAGCTAACTAGGGGTTTAGCCTCTCATGTTCACAGAAAGAGAAACAAAATTGAAATTAAACATAGAGAACAAAAGATTCATTACACCTAGAACGCCCAACGATTCCACTTTGAATTTCTGCACGTTCAAGCTCCTCTTTCTTCTTCTCCTTGCTGCGGCACAGAGGTCTGAGGGTGATTTTGGATGTGATTTTGGTTTAGGAAGGGATTTAGGATGGTAAAGGGTTGCGGCAGAGAGGTGGAAGGTACCTAGGGTGCGGCTTAAGTCCAAGTATTAAAAGGGTTTTCAGAAATTAAAACCCTAACTTATTTCGGTTAACTAAAATTAAGTCAAAGGCTTCTAGAATTAGGAAATCAAATAAGAAACTAAAAGGAAATTGGCTAAAATATGCGGCTAGGGTTTTATTTGAAAGGGGAATGTGTTTAAGTGCAGAAAATAGGAAATAAGGACCCCCCTTGCATGGCAAGGGAAAAGGAAAGGTTAAGAGGTGCGGCTTAATGCTTTAGGAAAGGTGAAGTGTCCTAAAACTGAAGGGAAAAGGGGTCCCTTGCACGGCAAGGGATGGGGAGAAAGGGGAATGTGTTTAAGAGGTGCGGCAAAGGTCCCTAAGGGGTCTAGGGCCTTTGTTTTGTGTCCTAAAGTGCATACGAGGCCTTCAAAGTGGCTGGAAAATAAGGACTTTTAAGATTAGGAAAGGTTACCAAAATGGGAAACCTTGGCTTAACTTTCCTACTTCAAGTAGGAATCCTTGTTGGAGTAGGAATCCTTGTTCTTATAGGAATCCTCATGTGAGTAGGAATCGATCTTCAATTAGGAATTCATATTTCTTCAAGTCTTCAACTCATTCATTCCTCTTTTGCTCCAAAAGACTCCAATTTGCATCTTCTTGCACACTTTGGCTTTATAATCTGAAAACACACAAAAGTGACTTTAAACACTAAAATAACTAAGGAAACACAACATAAATGCACGAGAACAAGCCAATTAAGTCGCATAAATATGCTCCTATCAACATCATTACTACAATTGTCACAAATAGGGTTTAATTTGTGTGTCAACATAATTTTCACATCAATGCTAATCAATTTTATGTTTTGAATGAAATGGGCATGAGTTCTAGTATTTGGAACTATAGTGATGAAACGCATTCTAAGTAGCAACCAAGCAAAAAAAATGATGAGATCATGCAACGACTTTAGAAAACAAGAAATCAAGATTAATAACTCTCCAAAGAATGTTTAGGCTCAAATCTCTCAGGGTTGTAGCGTTAGTTTGAGTTTCTTCCTTCAAGCATGTTACAAAAACTGATTTTTTTTTTATTTTGTAATTACATGTGAATTCGTACATGTCAACTATAACCAAGCATAAACCAAAGAGCATATCAAACTTACATCCATGTGAATTCGTCATGCAATTAAAACCAAATCCTCATCATTGTGTTGGAAGGTACCCTAAGACACAAACACAAAAACAAAACGACTCTAAAAAACAACTCTTTTTGGGTTTTTAAAACACTTTTTTTTTATTTTATTTTTTTTCCAAATTTTCGGATTTTCTGTTTAAGACACATAAAAACAGTTCAAAACACATTAAAAACACTTAAAACAGTGAAAAACAACTTTAGAAATGATAGGTGATAAAATCCCAAGAATTTGCATGAAAAACACTTTGTTTACCCCCCCACACTTAAACCAAACATTGTCCTCAAAGTTTTAAGTATAGACTCGCAAACAAACAAACACATAACACAACTAACAAACACGACAATCATGGCAAAGTAAAAGCAATAAAGAGTAGGGTTTAGGAACGCAAATCTGGTTATTGAGTGGTGGAGCTTCCTAGTTCTTCTTTATTTGCATGGGTTGCCTCCCAAGAAGCGCTTGCTTTAACGTCTTCCAGCCGGACGATCCTTCCTCTTAAACTTCAATTGGGCCCACGGCATGCACTTCAAAGTTCTCATAGTATGGCTCAATGAATGGGAGGGGATAGTGATCCTCCCTGATTGTGGTGTTTTGGTTCCTATAGTCCATGTAGACGCCCCCACCACCTTGAAATCGATTTGGAACCTGCACCAAAGAAGGTAACAACCTATTAGTTGAAATGGGAATTGGAATTGGGATTGGAGACTTACTAGGATGTTGTGGCAATGCCCCTAGGGCAGCCACCATCTCGGCAATTTTATCCTTAGGTACGGCTAGATTGGGTGTTTGTAGGGTAGTGGCGTGCTCCTTGTGCTCTCCTCCAATTCCTTCCTTGATGGTGGTTCTAGACGCATCCTTCTTGATTGGTGTTGAACGTTCATGCCCTATATTTTTAATTGTACCAATGGCAAAACAAGAACGAACATCATTAGGATTCTCAATGGACTCAGAAACTTTAAAGTTAATCGTATCACCACCAAACTCCATAGTTAAGGCTCCCTTGGCCACGTCAATCTTGGTGTGGGCTGTTTTCATGAAAGGTCGTCCAAGTAAGAGTGGCGATGGTGGAGAGTGGGTTGAATCCTCCATGTCAAGCACATAGAAATCTACAGGAAAAATCAAGCGGTCTACCTGCACCAAAACATCTTCCAAAACTCCTCTCGGATATGCATTAGATCGATCGGCTAATTGAATAATAACACCATCATTTTTAAGCTCTCCTAGATTCATAGATGCATAAACAGAGTATGGCATGACATTAATTGATGCACCTAAATCTAGCATAGCATGTTCGAATCTTGTATTACCAATTACACAAGGGATAGTGAAACTACCTGGATCTTTGCATTTAGGTGGTAGCTTTCTTTGCAACATTGCAGAGACATTCTCACTTACATGTACCACCTCTTTCCCTCAATTCCTCAGTAGAATGCACTCCATTTTCACACAGATTTTCTAACTTCACACCCTACACTAAGTATATGTGAGAAGATTGATTTAAATATGAAGACTAACACTCATATATGTGATAGGAGCATATTTACGCACCTTAGTTTAGCTTGTTTTTGTGCATTTATAGTGTTCTTCCATAGTAAAGTAGTCTTTTAAGCTAGTTCTATGTGTTTTCAGGTTTTAAGGGCAAAGTATGCAAAAGGATGCATTTTGGAGCCTTTTGGAGCAAATTAGAGCTTGGATGGACATCATATGCTTGGAGCCAAGATGATGGACGAAATTGAAGATTTGAAGATGATGTTTCCTACTTGAACAAGGTTTCCTAGTCGAAGTAGGAAAACGCCTAATTAAAAGATGAAATCCTAGTCAACAAAGGATTCTTAATTGAAGAAGGATTCCTAATCAACGAGGGATTCCTAGTTGAAGATGGATTCCTAGAAGAATGAAGATTCCTACTCAAATAAGGTTTCCTACTTGATGAAGGAAAGTCAAAATCCAGATGGTCTCAAGTGAAGCAACAAAGAAGTTTTCCAAGTCCAAGAAGGAAAAGGAGTCCAAGATGAAGAAGGAATGACGAAGACAAGGTTTCCTAATCCTAATAGGCAAAGTTTCCAAGTGCAATGAGGAGTCCTTATCCATTTAGGGCACTTTATCCATTTAGGATACCTTATCCTTGTTCTAGAAACCTTATCCATCCTTGCCGTGAGTTTTCCTTGCATTAGAGGGTTTCTAGAAGCCCTAATCTGCCCTATCCTTTAGTGCCGCACCTATCCCTTCTAGAAAGCTGCTTTCCCTTGCCTTGCAAGGCATTCTAGAAGCCTTATCACCTCATCTCCTTACCTGCCGCACCTAGGAAGCATTATCCCTTTTTATTTCTGATTTCTAAGCCTATTTCCTTGTGGATTTGGGTTATTCAAGTCCATATCTGATTACCCTAGGGTTTTAAGTGCCTATATATACTCATATTAACCCCTAGATCAGGATATCACTCACTCCTCCAAATTCAGAAATTCGCTAGAAATACATTCCCAACCCTTTGCCGCAGCCATCCTTCACCATTCTCCATATTTTCCCACCTTGCCACACTCCCCATCCCTCCTAAACACTACCCTACCATTACACATCCATTCCTCCATACAAATACCACCCAAAACCTGTCCTTAGACCTTGTGCCGCAACAAAGAGGAGGAGAAGAGGGCTTGGACGTTCATGCAATTCAAGTTCGAGTTGCTGGAATTTTTAGGTGTTTCCTCTCCTTTAATTTCAATGGTTAAATTTACTTTTCTTTGTCTTGTACGTATGAGGAACTAAACCCCCCTTGGCTAGGGGGGGATTCGAAACCATGATCATGCTTGCTATATGATTTGATTACCTCTAATTGCGTTTCATAAGTTGTGAATTCAATTTACTTATCTATTTGAATTAAACTGAATTGTGTGTGTTGGTTGAGAGTGCACGCTTAATTATCATGCATAAATCTAATGCTAGGATATAAGGAAGTTTCACCTAATCGTTACAAACTTATATTCACAAGTAGTAAAAGTTGATGATCTCAATTGCGTTAAGTAAATTCTTGGCATAAGTTTCATGCAATTCATAGTAACGAGTGCTTCGTCAATGCTTATGGTTTTCAAAGAACTTAATGATTCTTGCTTGTATCTCTATTATGCAATTCATGTAGGGAACTTGTGGGGAATGCTTTGGGTTGTCGTATGCAATCATCCAATTCAATAACGTTAGGAAAATCTGAGGGTTAATTAGTGCAATTCACGGTTAATCTGGGGCGTTGAGAATTCATGGTTTATTGAATAGCAATTAGAAATCGTTTTGTGTGCAAGTATGGCATGTGTGGAGATGAACCCCTTAGCTAGCCTTCATTCCATTCATTAAATCCAAATTCGTTTTAAAATCTGTTCGTTTTACAAAGTTTTAAGTTTTGTTTTCAAATTCGTCAAAATCAAAATCCCCCTTTACTTGGAGTGTCAAATTAGTTAGAAATCAATTTAGTTTGTGTTTTTAAAGTATCTTGAGTCAAGTTATAACTATTTTCGTCCAAATTCTTGTTTAGTGCTCAAAACTGCTCAGAAAGTAGTTTTAAGGCAGTTTTGAGTGTTTTCTTGCTGTTTTGAGTCTTTTGGTTTGTCTTAGTGTTTTAAACTTTAGTTTTGCATTCTTTGGGTCTAGTTTGGTGTTTTATATTGTGTTTTTACGTTTTTGAGTCAAATCCAAGTGATTAACAATCCCTCCTAATCCCCGGTCCAGAACAACCCCTACTTACATTCTTCACTACAATTGATAAAAAGAGGGTTTAATTTGTGTGCGTATAATTCTCACATCAATATGTTATATCAAAGAAAGCATTTTCTGGATTTACGACAATGACATGTATATGATCTCATGAATGGAATGCTACTACTTAGAATGAGAACCAGTGATTCCATATGCTCATACCAAATTCAAACTCCACATATTGAACACATAACATCAAGATAGAAGTTGAGGGTTGTAACACGGCTAAGGGTATTGGCTAACAAAGAAAGGTAAAGGATAAACAAGGGTTCTTAAAGCAATAGGAAGCAAAGTAATGAAATTGACACTTAAACTCACTTTTGATGGCAGAAATTAACTTTTAAACACAAGGAAAGATTCATGCAACATTTAGGGTCAAATTCACACTTTTGGACCCTTTCTTCAACAACCAACACTTGTGAGTTCATTCTCACTTATTTTTCACTCTTTTTCTTTCTTTTCATCACTTTTCTATTTTCTTTTTCTTTTTCCACGAAATTTTTTTTCTTTATTTTCCTTTTTCCGTGCCCTATCATCTTCCCCCACACTCGTTTTCTGCAATATATTGATCAAAATGAGTTCATTCTAAGTCATGCTTCACTATCCTTTAAGAACAAGGGTATGGAAAGTCCTAATCTAGGCTAGGTAAGGATAATGGGGCTAACAAAGAAAATAGGCTTGAAAAGGCTCAAAAGGGGTAGTCCTACAATACATATGCAACAAGGTTAGGCTTTTTGGCTTTGGCTTGACTAACAACTTCATCTTATTGTATGTTATGCAATCAATATCATGCTCTGAATGAAATGGGCATGAGTTCTAGTATTTGGAACTATAATGATAAGATGCATTCTAAGTAGCAACCAAGCAAAGAATGATGAGATCATGCAACGACTTTAGAAAATAAGAAATCACAGATTATACTCTCCAAAGAACGTTATAGGCTCAAGTCTCTCAAGGATGTAGCGCTAGTTTGAGTTCCTTCCTTCAAGCATGTTACAAAAATTGATTTTCTCTTTGTAATTACATGTGAATTCATACACTTCCCTACCTTCACCCAAACACTCATACACCATCCTAAACCTTTGCCGCACCCCCTTACCAACCTAAATCCATTCTTAACCCAGAAATCCATCCAAAATCACCCCTAGACTCTTGTGCCACAGCATTGTGAGGAAGAAGACGAGAAGAAGAAGCCTTGGACGTTTTTGCATTCAAGTTGGAGTGTTGGAATGTTTTTAGGTGTAATCTATCTTTTGTTTTCAATGTTTAATTCAAGTTTCCTTTGTTTTGTTGTGAACATGAGAGGCTAAACTCGTTTTAGCCAAGGGAGGCTTTGAAACCATGATTATATTTATGGTAAGAATTGATTAAGTCAAGTTGTGATTTCATAAATTGTGAATGCAATTTACTTAACCGTTTGATGGATAACTTATTCTTGTATGTTGATTAGGAAGGCCTACTTGATTTGCATGCTTGAATTTGGTGCTAGAAGTTTCACATAATCGTCACAAACTTATATTCACAAGTAGCTAAGGTTGTTTTCACAATCATGTTAAGTGAATTCCTAGCATGAGTGATAGGAGCATATTTAGGCGACTTAACTAGCTTATTCTTGTGCATTTGTGCTATTATTTCTTAGTTAATGTCGTATTACAACTCAATTTCGTGTGTTTGTAGGTCCTATGGGTTAAAGTATCAAGAAAGTGCATTTTGGTGCATTTTGGAGCAATTTTGGACACTATGTGGATAGCTTGCATGTGGGCCAACATGGATGGACGAATTTGGACATCAAGAGGCTAGAAATGTGATAAGAAGAGGAAGGAACTAAGCTAAGGACAAAGTGGATAAGGAAGTAGCTCAAAAGAGGAAACCCTCTCCAAAACCTTATCTAAACCTTATCCAACATTATCCAAAACATTATCCAAACCTTATCTCATCTTATCCTATCCAAACCTTATCATGTCTTAATCCTAATTGCAAGGGGACCTAAATATATAATTCTAGAACCCATTTCTAGAAGCATCCTATTCTAGAAGGCCCAAATCAGCCACAAAACCCATTCTTCCTAGAAACCCTACAAAAGTGGCGCACCAAACCCTTCTAGAAGGCCTTGCCTTGCCTTGCAAGCCAAGCCACCCTTTCCCTCACTTGTGCCGCACCTTCCTAGGCCTTTTTCCCTTTGGATTCTGATTTCTTAGGCCTAATCCCTTTTGGATTTGGGTTACACAAGCCTATTATGAAACTAAGTGGGCCAAACCCCCTCCTAGGTGGATTTGATCACCTATGGCCGAATTCTAGGGCCCTAGTCCATAAAATTTGTTAAGCCTAACCCTAATCTACTTAACCCTAGGACTATATAAACATAAAATCAGCCAAAATTTCGTAAACCCCTTTATGCTCTTCAGAACCCTTGTGCCGCAACCCCTCTCATCCATTCTTCAACCTCCGTACACTTGATAGGAGCATATTTATGCGACTTAGTTTGCTTGTTTTCGTGCATTTATGTTATTAGTTCTTAGTTATTTTAGTTCTTTAAGCTTCTTTTGTGTGTTTTGATAGGAGCATATTTAGGCGACTTAACTAGCTTATTCTCGTGCATTTGTGCTATTATTTCGTAGTTAATGTCGTATTACAACTCAATTTCGTGTGTTTGTAGGTCCTATGGGTTAAAGTATCAAGAAAGTGCATTTTGGTGCATTTTGGAGCTATTTTGGACACTAGGTGGAGAGCTTACATGTGGGCTAACGTGGATGGACGAATTTGGACTTCAAGAAGTTGGAAATGTGATAAGAAGAGGAAGGAAATAAGCTAAGGACAAAGTGGATAAGGAGGGAGATCAAAAGAGGAAACATTATCCAAAACCTTATCTAACCTTATCTAACATTATCCAAAACATTATCCAAACCTTATCTCATCTTATCCTATCCAAACCTTATCATGTCTTAATCCTAATTGCAAGGGGACCTAAATGGATAATTCTAGAACCTATTTCTAGAAGCATCCTATTCTAGAAGGCCCAAATCTGCCACAAAACCTATTCTTTCTAGAAATCCTACAATAGTGGCGCACCAAACCTTTCTAGAAGGCCTTGCCTTGCCTTGCAAGCCAAGCAACCCTCTCCCATAAATCTGCCGCACCTTCCTAGGCCCAATTCCTTTGGGATTCTGATTTCCAAGGCCTAATCCTTGTGGATTTGGGTATACAAATCCTTTTATAAAACTATGTGGGCCAAAACCTCATCCTAAGTGGATTTGATTAACCATAGCCGAACCCTAGGGCCCTAGTCCACTAAATCTGTTAAGCCTAACCCTAATCTACTTAACCCTAGGACTATATAAACTTAAATTCAGCCAAAAATTCGTAGACCCCTTTATGCTATTCAGAAATCCTTGTGCCGCACCTCCATTCTCCATTCTAGACCTCCATACACCTCCCTACACATCCATACACATTTGCCGCACCCTTCCCACCATAATCAACCATCCTCCATCCCTCCAAGTGAGGAAACACCATCCAAAACCCCCAATTCCATCACACACACTTTGTGCCGCAGCAAGGAGGAGGAGGAGGAGCCAAATCGTGCATCAAATCCATCTTGGAATTGCTGACCGTTTAGGTGTAATCTTTCTTATGATTTCAATGTTTAAATTCAATACTTTTTTTTGTGCAAGTATGAGGAACTAATCCCCTTTTGGCAAGGGGGGAATTTCGAAACCATGGTTATAATTGCATGATGATTTGATTACTTTCAGTTGTGATTTCATGAATGATGAATTCAATTTACTTATCTGTTTTAATTAAAACTTGTTTATGTATATGAATTGAGAGTGCACACTTAATTTGCATGCATAAATATGATGCTAGGGTATAAGGAAACTTCACCTAATCGTTGGGAACTTATATTCATGAGTAGTTAAGATTGTTGGTCACAATTATGATAAGTAAATTCTTGGCATAAGTATCATGCGCTTTCATAGTTACGAATGCCTCGTCAACACCTATGATTTCCATAGAACCTAATGATCTTTGATTGTCTTTCTTTTATGCGCTATCATATAGAAAACTTTCAAGGAATAATTTGATTGCAATGCGCTAATTCCATTCAATTCAATGGCCTAAGGGAAATCTGAGAGTTAATTTAAGCATACCTAATTAACTTGGGGTGTTGAGGTTCATAAATTCACTGAATAAGCAACTAAAGATTGTGTTGTATGCAAGTATGCCATGTGTGGAGAAAAACCTCCTAGCCATCTCACCATCCACTTAATTTTATCAATTTCGTCCAAATCTGCCTAGTTTACATATTTGTTTTGTTTGTTTGATTTTCGTGCAAAACCAAATCCTCAATTGTCTTAGAGTGTCTAATTGGTCCAAATATGTTTTAGATTGTGTTTTTAAGAGTTTTGAGTCAAGTTAGAACCAATTTTCGTCCAAGTTTGTGTTTAGGCTCAAAACTGCCCAGATTGTGTTTTTAAGGCAGTTTTGAGTGTTTTTAGCCTATTTTGAGTCTTGTGAACGTGTTTGAGTCTTTTTAAGTGAGTTTAAGTGTTTTAAAGGTCAGTTTTATTTATTTGAGTCAGTTTAGAGTGTTTAGCAATCCCTCCTAATCCCCGGTGTAAGAACGATCCCTACTTATTTATATGCTACAATTGTCAAAAGAGGGTTAATTTGTGTGTTAAGTTAAATTTACACATCATGTTTTCAGGTTCATAAGACGTATCTGGCGAAAGGATGCATTTTGGAGCACTTTTGGGCACAAATTGGATAGCTTATGCTTGGAGCAAAAGGAATGGACGAAATTGAAGAGTTGATGTCACAAGGATTCCTACTACGATGAGGATTCCAATTACGAGAAGGTTTCCAAATTGAAGGAGGTTTCCCACTCACATGAGGATTCCTAGTTGGACGAGGATTCCTAATCACACAAGGATTCCTACTTGAAGTAGGAAAGTTAAGCCAAAGTTTCCTATTTTGGTTGACCTTTCCTAAATCAATTACGAGAAGGTTTCCAAATTGAAGGAGGTTTCCCACTCACATGAGGATTCATAGTTAGGACCTTTCCCTTATTCTAATACCTCTTGCTTTGTGCCTTACCTTTCCCTAAACTTTATTGATGCGGAATTATATAAGCACACAAATTAAAACCCTCTTTTGACAATTGTAGTATATGAATAAGTAGGGATCGTTATAGAGTAGGGATTAGGAGGGATTGCTAAATCACTTGAAAACTGACTCAAAAACGTAAAACAAAGGTTAAAACACTAAACTAGACTCAAAGAATGCAAAACTAAACACTTAAAACACTAAATCAAACCAAAAGACTCAAAACAGCACCAAAACACTCAAAACTGCCTTAAAAACACAATCTGGGCAGTTTTGAGCACTTGCACTAATTTGGACGAAATTGGGTGATAAATTGAATCAAAACACTTAGAAACACAAACTAAGACACTTTCTAACTAAATTGGACACTAAAGTAAAGGGGGATTTAGTTTTTTGACGAAATTAAATAAAATGCACAGATTGTAATTAAAACAGATTGTAAAGATGAATTTGATGAAAATATGGATGGAATGCTAGCTAGAAGGTTCTTCTCCACACATGTCACACTTGCATACAAGATGATTTTCAGTTGGTCTTTCGATGAATTATGAAACTCAACACCCCGGGTTAATCAGGTCCGCTTAACTTAACCTTCAAGTTCTCCTTAAGTTAATGAATTGGATGGGACAGCGCATACACAATTCAAAACATTCTCCAAAAGTCCTTTACGTGAAAAGCACAATAAAGGTACAATCAAAGATCATTAAGCAATATGAAAACTATAAGTGTTGACGAGGCATTCGTTACTATGATGAGCATGAAACTAGTGCCAAGAATTCATTTAACGCGATTGTTTATAAGCAACCTCCACTACTTGTGAATATAAGTTTGTAACTATTAGGTGAAACTCACTTATATTCTAGCGTCATATTCATGCATGAAAACTAAGCGTGCACTCTCAATAAACATACACAAATAAGTTATCAATCAAACAGTTAAACGAATTGAATCCATAACTCATGAAATTCCAACCAAAGGTAATCAATTCATATTGCAAGCATAAACATGGTTTCGAATCACCCCCTAGCTAACTAGGGGTTTAGCCTCTCATGTTCACAGAAAAAGAAACAAAATTGAAATTAAACATAAAGATCAAAAGATTCATTACACCTAAAACGCCCAAGGAATCCACTTGAATTTCTGCACGTTTTAAAGTCCTCTTTCTCCTTTCTTCTTGCTGCGGCAGAGAAGGTTTGGGGTATTTTTGGATGATTTTCTGGGTTATAGATGGGTTTAGGGTGGTAAAGGGTTGCGGCAAGGGGTGTGGATGGTGTATGGAGGTGTGGAATGGAGTGGGGAATGGATGGTGGTGTTGCGGCAAGGTTGGATGGTGGCTGGAATTGATGGAGAAGCTACGGATTGAAGGGTTTTGGGTGATGGTGGCTGCGGCAAAGGTGGGAGAGAATGTGGCTGATGAAAAGAATGAAAATTGAATGAGAGAGGAGAGACTAGGGTGCGGCTAGGGGTTTAAAATACATATGGTTTCAGAAATAAAACCCTAGCTTATTAAAATTAAATCAAAGGCTTTTAAAATTAGGAAATAAAATCAGAAATTGAAAGGGAATGGCTGCAAGGTGCGGCTAGGGTTTTAAATTAGGTTAGGAGCATGTGTTTTAAATGCAAGCCTAGGACCAAATTGCCCCCCCTTGCACGGTAAGGGAAGGGAAGAAGGGTTAAGGCACGACAAAGGGGTTTAAGGGGCCTAGGGCCTTTGTTTTGTGTCCTAAAGTGCCTACAAGGACTTCAAAGTGGCTAGAAAATACGGACGTTTAGATTAGGAAAGGTTACCAAAACGAGAAACCTAGGGTTAACTTTCCTACTTCGAGTAGGAAACCTTGTTGGAGTGGGAATCCTCATTGAAGTAGGAATTCATCGTCGGAGTAGGAATTCATCGTTTCTTCAAGTCTTCAACTCATTCATTCCTCTTTTGCTCCAAAAGACTCCAATTTGCATCTTCTTGCACACTTTGGCCTTATAATCTGAAAATACACAAAAGTGACTTTAAACACTAAAATAACTAAGGAAACACAACATAAATGCACGAGAACAAGCTAATTAAGTCGCATGAATATGCTCCTATCAAATTCCCCCACACTTAACTTTTGCTAGTCCTCGAGCAAAACAAAACAACTAAAGAAAATAAGACGAAACAAAACAAACAAAACAAAACCTAAACCTTCCAACGTTTGCCTCAGGGATTTCCAATGAAACATGACATGTCAAAGATCATTACTCACATAGCTTTTAGTCTTCCTTCCCCCCGAGCACATACTTAATCATAGTCACCATTCACTAGTTCGCATTTAATCAATTAAAACACATTTTGAATGTAGTAACATGCCTTAGAGAATTCCTCACTAGTTGTACACTCAATTTTCACTCAGATTTTCTGACTACACCCCCCTACACTAGGTATATGTGAGAAGATTGATTTAAACATGAAAGACTAGTACTCACATATGTTATAACAAAGAAAGCAATTTCTGGAGTAATTAAACATGTTTAGATATGATCTCATGAATGGAATGCTACTACTTAGATGCTAGAACCAGTGACACCATATGCTCATACCAAATTCAAACTCCACAAATTGAAATACACAACACTCAAGATAGAAGTCAAGGGTTGTAACAGGGCTTGGGGTATTGGCTAACAAGGAAAGATAGGGATAAACAAAAGTTCTTTAAGCAATAGCAAGCAAAGTAATGAAATTGAGACTTAGAATTCACTTGGAATGCAGAAATCAACTATAAACACCCAAGGGGAAGTCACACAAAATTTAGGGCCATATTCAACTTTTTGGACCCTTTCTTCAACAACCAACACTTGTGAGTTCATTCTCACTTATTTTCAACTCTTTTTTTTCTTTTTTTCTAGCCGTGCCTATGGCACAACAACTCACATCAATAATCCTTCCCCCACACTTATTTTCTGCAACACATTAATGAAAAGGAATTCATTCATGCTTACTATGCTTCAAGAACAAGGGTACGGATGGTCCTAATCCAGGCTAGGTGAGGATGATATGGGTTAACAAAGAACATGGCTAACACGGCTCAATGGGGTTAAACTTAAACACAAAAAGAGTGAAGGGCAAATGACTATTTGGTTTTTATGGTGGTCACTACACAACTTCATCTTGAATATGTCTTATGCAATTCAATAACATGCTTTGAATGAAATGGGCATGAGTTCTAGCATTTGGAACTAAGTGATGAAACGCCTTCTAAGTAGTAACCAAGCAAAGAATAATGAGATCATGCAACGACTTTAGAAAACAATGATGCACAGATTGTTACTCTCCAAATAACGTTTAGGCTCAAGTCTCACAAGGTTGTAGCGTTAGTTTGAGTTCATTCCTTCAAGCATGTTACAAAAACTAATTTTCCTTTGTGATTACATGTGAATTCGTAAACTATAACTACAAACAAGCATAAACCAAAGAGTATATCAAACGTCCATCCATGTTTGTAACTTTCTTTAACCATCATGCAATTAAAAACCAAATCCTCATCATTGCGTTGGAAGGTACCCTACGACACAATCAAACACACAAAAACAACTCTTTTTGGGTTTTTCAAAACAATTTTTCAAATTTTTATGGGTTTTTCGGATTTTTAAGTCAACACACACTAAAACACTCTGAAATGGCTTAAAAACACTTAAAAACAGCTAAGAACAGCATTGGAAGTTATGGGTGATAAAATCCCACGAATTTGCATCAACAACATTAGTTACCCCCCCACACTTAAATCAAACATTGTCCTCAATGTTTCAAGCCTAAAATCACACCAAACAAAGGTAAACACACAAACAGCAACTAAACACACTAAACATGGCAGAATGTAAATAACAAAGAGAAGAGGTTAGGGACGCAAATCTGGGTATGGAGTGTAGATTCCATCTTCTCCTTGGTGATTGCATGGGTTGCCTCCCACGAAGCGCTTGCTTTAACGTCTTGCAGCCGGACGATGGTATGCTTATGCCCCATTGGAGCCCACGACATGCAATGGGATCTCCTCCACAACATGCTCAACAAAGTTCTCGTAGTATGGTTTCAACCTATGGCCATTCACCTTGAATTCTTGTCCAGTTTTCAAACTCTGTATTTGGACTGCACCATGCACAAAAACATTAGTGACAACAAATGGACCAACCCACTTAGAACGTAACTTACCGGGGAATAACCGAAGACGGGAATTGAATAACAACACTTTCTGCCGGATTGAGAAGGTTTTGCCTCTAATCATCTTGTCATGGACGGCCTTGGTCTTTTCTTTGTAAAGCCGGGCATTCTCATACGCCTCATGTCTAATCTCTTCAAGCTCGCTCAATTGTAGCTTCCTATGATTTCCAGCCGCGTCCACATCCATATTGAAGGTCTTGACCGCCCAATGTGCCTTGTGCTCAAGCTCCACGGGTAGATGGCATGGCTTGCCATAGACTAGCCGAAATGGGGACATACCAATGGGCGTTTTGTAAGCCGTTCGATAGGCCCACAAGGCATCCTCCAAATGCAAGCTCCAATCTTTTCTATTCGGCCCAACGGTCTTTTCCAGGATTTGCTTTATTTCTTGATTTGAAACTTCGGCTTGGCCACTGGTTTGGGGATGATAAGGTGTGGAAACCTTATGCATCACGTTGTACTTCTTGAGCAACGCCGCAATGGTGCGGTTGCAAAAATGAGACCCACCATCGTTTATGAGCACTCGAGGCATCCCAAATCTAGAGAAAATGTTAGATTTTACAAAATCTGCAACAACTCTAGAATCGTTAGTTCGGTGGCTTTAGCTTCCACCCACTTTGACACATAATCAACGGCAAGTAAAATGTAAGTATAACCAAACGACATAGGGAAAGGACCCATAAAATCAATTCCCCAAACATCAAAGATTTCAACAACAAGGATTGGGGTTTGCGGCATTTGGTCTCTTTGGCCTAAACTTCCGGTCTTTTGACATCGATCACATGTTAAGCAAAAAGCCCTAGCATCTCTAAACAATGTAGGCCAATAAAAACCACTTTCAAGAACCTTAAACGTTGTGCGTTGTGTGCCAAAGTGTCCACCACATGCATATGTATGGCAAAAACTCAAAATGGAATTAAATTCAGATTCATGAACACAACGACGCACAATCTGATCCGGGCATATTTTCCACAAATAAGGGTCGTCCCAAACATAAAAACGTGCATCCTTTTTTAGTTTATCACGTTGGGCCTTGCTTAAAGTGTTAGGAACTTGCTTAGACACCAAAAAATTAACCAAATCGGCGTACCAAGGGGTACTTACCTCAACGGACAGAAGTTGTTCATCCGGAAACGTTTCTAAAATGGGAAGGTCCTCTTCTTCACGCACCATTCGACTTAGGTGGTCAGCCACCACGTTTTCACATCCCTTCTTGTCCCTAATTTCAATGTCGAATTCTTGAAGTAGGAGCATCCAACGAATGAGCCTTGGTTTGGCCTCCTTTTTGGTGAGAAGATACTTCAAGGCTGCATGGTCAGTGAAAACAATTACTTTAGTACCGATGAGATATGATCTAAACTTATCTAATGCAAATACAATCGCCAAAAGTTCTTTTTCGGTTGTAGAATAATTCAACTGAGCATCATTTAAAGTGCGTGAAGCATAATAAATAACATGTGGCTGTTTGTTTTTCCTTTGGCCCAAAACAGCTCCAAGGGCATAATCCGATGCATCACACATCAATTCAAAGGGAATGGACCAATCTGGTGGAGTGATGATTGGTGCCGTGGTGAACAGGTCCTTGAGGTGGTTGAATGCTTTCTCACACGCCTCGTTGAACTCGAAAACCACCTCTTTTGGGAGCAATCAGCATAGTGGCTGCGCAATCTTGGAGAAATCCTTTATTTAACGCCTATAAAAACCTGCGTGACCAAGAAACGAACGAACCTCTCTAACCGAAGTTGGAGAGGATAAGTGACGAACAAGGTCTACCTTAGATTTATCTACTTCAATGCCTTTTTCAGAAATAATATGTCCTAGAACAATACCTTGCTTAACCATGAAGTGACATTTTTCCCAATTAAGCACAAGATTTGTTTCAACACAACGTTTCAAAATTAAGGTCAGATTATTTAAACAATGATCAAAGCAATCACCAAACACACTAAAGTCATCCATGAATATTTCAATAATCCTCTCAACATAATCAGAAAATATACTAACCATACACCTTTGAAACCTGGCAGGAGCATTGCACAAACCGAATGGCATGCGTCGATATGCAAACGTTCCAAAGGGACAAGTAAAAGTGGTCTTTTCTTGATCATCCGGGGCAATAACAATTTGATTATAACCAGAATATCCATCAAGAAAACAATAAAATGAATGACCCGCTAACCTCTCAAGCATTTGATCTAGGAACGGCAATGGGAAGTGGTCCTTCCTTGTGGTGGCGTTTATCTTCCTATAATCAGTGCATACGCGCCAACCGGTTTGGATTCGGGTGGGCACAAGCTCATTCTCCGCATTCTCCATAACCGTCACTCCAGATTTCTTGGGAACACATTGGATAGGTGAAACCCAACGACTATCGGAGATGGGGTAAATCACTCCACAATCAAGGAGTTTGATTATCTCCTTTTCAATTCTCAGTTTTTCGTCCTTGTTAGGACCTGATGGTGATGGTGTAGGACCTGCCCCAACTTCTTTTCCACTTCTCAAGAGTATAGCCTTTGCACTTTCGAAACCTCCCTTTGGGTTTGGAATGGTAGAACTAGGAAGTTGGCCTTGCTCACGAAACTTCCCTACAAAATCTGCAATCTGCCCAATTTGTTTCTCCAATTGCTCCACCCTCTTGTCTTGGTTTTGCATGGCTTTGGCTTGATTTTCTTGCCCCTGAGACAAATTAGTTAGTAACTTAAGAAGTGTATCATTGTCTAAAGTGTTACCTGAACTTGTTTGGGCAGATTGTGGAGGTGCTTGTGTGGGTGCGTATGGCTTGTTGTAGAAGCCCGGGGGTTGTTGCCTAAAGCCTCCTTGTTGTGGTGGTTGTTGGGGCTCCCTCCACTTGAAGTTTGAATACACCTAGAAACGCTCCAACAATCCAAGCTTGAATGGCCAAAACATCCAAGGCTTCTCCTCTCTTCTTTGTCTTTCTTTGTTGCGGCACAGGGGTGTTTGGGTATGAATTATGGTGATGGATGGATAGGTTGGATGGTGGTAGAGGGTGGATGATGGCTGAATGAATGGAGAGAATGAGAGAAAATTCGTATGGATGTGTATGGCTGTCTAGAATCTCCCATAAGTGCAGCAGATTATGTATATATAGAGGAAGAAAGGTTAAGGCAATAAGTAATCAATTTGGGAAGGTTTTTAGCTCCAAATCCTCAAGGAAAAAGGGTAACAAATCAGAATTCTAAGAGGAAAAAGGGAAACAAAATATGCAGCAAGGAATTGGGAAAAGGGAAAAGGAAATCTGCGGCAATAATGTTTTAGAGAATGGGAATGTGATTTGCTGCAATAAAAAGGGAAATCTAGAAAAGATAGGTGCGGCATGGATTAGGAAGTACGACTAAGTTTTCTAGACATATATTTAAGTGTCCTAAATTAATTAGGAACCCCTCAAAGTTGTTGGAACTTAGGTAGGAAGAGATTAGGAAAGTTAAGTCAAAATAAGGAAGTTTGACTCATGTTTCCTTCTTTGTAGTTGATTCCTTTTCTTCCAAGTCTTGAATTAATTTCTTCCATCTTCTTAGCAGATTCCTAGACTCCTTTGGACTTCAATTTCGTCCATCAACATTGCTCCAAGCATGTGCAATCCATTTAATGCCCAAAACTGCTCCAAAATGCACAAAAATGCACTTTCTTGCCACTTTAACCATTTGGACCTACAACCATACGAAAATAGCTTAAAATACTAAAATAACTAAGAACTAACAACATAAATGTAAGAAAACAAGCTAACTAAATCACTTAAATATGCTCCTATCAAATTCCCCCACACTTAGCTTTTGGTAGTCCTCGAGCAAAACAAAAAGAAACAAAAAGAACACAACCAAAACAAACTCTAAACCTTCCAACAATTACCTTAGGGATTTCCAATGCACATGACATATCAAAGAACATCATTCCCACGGTTTCTAGCTTTCTTTACACTTTAGCAAACACTTAACCATAGTTACCACTTATTAATTCACATTTAATCAATTAAAACAATGTTTTGAATGTAGTAACATGTCTTAGAGAATTTCCTCAATTCCTCACTAGAATGCTCTCTATTTTCACACAGATTTTCTAACTACACACCCTACACTAGGTATATGTGAGAAGATTGATTTAAATATGAAGACTAACACTCACATATGTTATATCAAAGAAAGCATTTTCTGGATTTACGACAATGGCATGTTGATGTGAAATAAGATAGCACTCAAATTAAACCCTCTTTTTGACAATTGTAGTATAGATATAAGTAGGGATCGTTCTAGGCCAGGGATTAGGAGGGATTGCTAATCTAATGAATATTGACTCAAAGATGTGAAAATATGCTTTAAAACACTTTAAATAAACTCACAAGACTCTTACTAACTTGTATGACTCAAAACAAACTTTAAAGACTCAAAACAACTCAAAACAACCAAAAAGACTCAATTTAGACTCTAGGACTTAATTTGGACGAAAATACACTTGGTTTTGACTCTAAAGGCTCAAAAAGACTCTTTTGAACAGATTTGGAACAAATAAGAAAGGGGGTTTTGATTTTGGACGAATTTAAAAGAAAACAAGTAACTTAAAACTTTAAAACAGATTTTAGACGAATTTCAGTTGATTTCCAGTTGATTCTCCACACATGATACTTTCTAACATAAATTGATTTCCAGTTGCTTTTCCGATAAACCATGAACCTCAACACCCCAGATTAACCGTGACATCACTAATTAACCCTCAGATTTCCCTTAAGTTAGTGGATTAGATGACATCATACGACAACCCAAAGCATTCTTCAAAAGTCCCCTACATGACATCATAATAGAGATACGGTCAAAGATCATTACGTTCAATGGAAATCATAAGTATTGACAAAGCACTTGTAACTATGACATCATGATACGCATGCTAGGAATTTACTTAACATGATTGTGAAAACAACCTTAACTACTTGTGAATATAAGTTTGTGACGATTATGTGAAACACCCTTATATTCTAGCCCCAAATTCAAGCATGCAAATTAAGTAGGCCTCCCTAATAAACATACAAGAATAAGTTATCCATCAAACGGTTAAGTAAATTGCATTCACAATTTATGAAATCACAACTGGAATTTATCAACTCATATTATAAACGTAATCATGGTTTCAAAGCATCCCTAGGCTAAAACGAGTTTAGCCTCTCATGTTCATGACAAAACAAAGCAATATAGATTTAAACATTGAAAATAAAAGATAGATTACACCTAAAAACGTCCAACACTCCAACTTGAATGCACAAACGCCCAAGGCTTGGTCTTCCTTCTCCTCCTCCTTGCTAAGTCACGACACAAGGTCTAGGGTGGTGTTGTGGATGATTTTCTGGGTTTTGGATGGATTTAGGTATGTATGGTGGTGCGGCAAGGGATGATGGTGGTATATGGAGGTTCGGATGGAGGTGTGGAAGTAGGGGAATGATGGATGGGTGGTTGCAAGGTCACGGCAAAGGGTTGATTTCTGAAGGAATGTATGAATCTTGTGTGAAGGGGTGGTGGTCTAAATGGTGCGGCAAGGGCTGTTTATATAGGCTAGTTTGGCACACTTAGTGAAGGAGAAGGATTGCCTAATCCCATTGAAAAAGGGTTAACTCAAGGCAGAAATCAAGTGGGATTTGGAATAGGTAGTGCGGCTAGGAATTAGGGAGTTCTAGAAGGCTAGGTGCGGCACACATGTAGGGATAGGATAAGGTGTTTTAGAAACTGTGTTTAAGGCAGATTTCTAATCCTAAAGGGCCTACAAGGAATGGTGTCTTGCGGCATTGGTATGGATAAGTCTTCTAGAAACTGAAATAGGTGTTTAGATGTGTAATTGATTCCCCCTAATTAGCTAGGTTTAAGTCCCAATCTGATTTGGATAGGATAGAATAGGATAATGTTAGAGTTAGGATAGGATAAGGTTTCTAGGATAGGATAAGATAAGGTTGGATAAGGTTGGATAAGGTTCCTTGTTTCTTGCTTCTTCCTTATCTTCATTGGAATAGAACTTCTTCCACCAGATTTGTAGCCTTTCCTAGCTCTTCTTGTCTTCAATTTCATCCATCCTCTTCTCTCCATGGTTAAGCTATCCAATCCATGCCCAAAAATGCTCCAAATAGCCTCAAAATGCACTTTCTTGCTCCCTTTGCCATTAGAACCTAAAAACATACGAAAATGTCTTAAAATACTAAAACAACTATGAATTAACAACATAAATGCACGAAAACAAGCTAAGTAAGTGATGTGAGAATTATACGCACACAAATTAAACCCTCTTTTTATCAATTGTAGTGAAGAATGTAAGTAGGGATCGTTCTGGACCGGGGATTAGGAGGGATTGTTAATCACTTGGATTTGACTCAAAAACGTAAAAACACAATATAAAACACCAAACTAGACCCAAAGACTCAAAACACTAAAGTTTAAAACACTAAGACAAACCAAAAGACTCAAAACAGCAAGAAAACACTCAAAACTGCCTTAAAACTACTTTCTGAGCAGTTTTGAGCACTAAAGAAGAATTTGGACGAAAATAGTTATAACTTGACTCAAGATACTTTAAAAACACAAACTAAATTGATTTCTAACTAATTTGACACTCCAAGTAAAGGGGGATTTTGATTTTGACAAATTTGAAAACTAAACTTAAAACTTTGTAAAACGAATTTGGATTTAATGAATGGAATGAAGGCTAGCTAAGGGGTTCATCTCCACACATGCCATACTTGCACACAAAACGATTTCTAATTGCTTTTCAATAAACCATGAATTCTCAACGCCCCAGATTAACCGTGAATTGCACTAATTAACCCTCAGATTTTCCTAACGTTATTGAATTGGATGATTGCATACGACAACCCAAAGCATTCCCCCACAAGTTCCCTACATGAATTGCATAATAGAGATACAAGCAAGAATCATTAAGTTCTTTGAAAACCATAAGCATTGACGAAGCACTCGTTACTATGAATTGCATGGAACTTATGCCAAGAATTTACTTAACGCAATTGAGATCATCAACTTTTACTACTTGTGAATATAAGTTTGTAACGATTAGGTGAAACTTCCTTATATCCTAGCATTAGATTTATGCATGATAATTAAGCGTGCACTCTCAACCAACACACACAAATCAGTTTAATTCAAATAGATAAGTGAATTGAAGTCACAACTTATGAAACGCAATTAGAGGTAATCAAATCATATAGCAAGCATGATCATGGTTTCGAATCCCCCCCTAGCCAAGGGGGGGTTTAGTTCCTCATACGTACAAGACAAAGAGAAGTAAATTTAACCATTGACATCGAAGGAGAGGAAACACCTAAAAATTCCAGCAACTCGAACTTGAATTACATGAACGTCCAAGCCCTCTTCTCCTCCTCTTTGTTGCGGCACAAGGTCTAAGGACAGGTTTTGGGTGGTATTTGTATGGAGGAATGGATGTGTGATGGTAGGGTAGTGTTTAGGAGGGATGGGGAGTGCGGCAAGGTGGGAAAATATGGAGAATGGTGAAGGATGGCTGTGGCAAAGGGTTTGGAATGTATTTCTGGCGAATTTCTGAATGTGGAGGAGTGAATGATGATCCATTGGTGCGGCAAAGGGGGTCTATTTATAGTGCAAAATCCCTCTCAATCAGCAAGGAAAAGGACTAAGTATTTGAAGATGACAAGGAAATCAAAACCCATCAGGAATAGGCCATCTAGAAGGTAGGAAACCCCAAAGGAAAAGGAATAGAGGCGCCAGATTTTTAGGGTTCTAGAAACAAAGTGTTTTGTGGCAGAAATTGGCACTTCTAGAAGGATTTGGGGCGCCACCTTTGTAGGAGATAAGATAAGGTTTCTAGAATCATGATTTAAGTGCCAGATTTGTAGGGAAAAAGAGATAAGGGTGCGGCACCTTCTTAGGGATAATGTTAGGGCTTCTAGAAAGCCTAAAAACTAAGGAGAGTTGGATAAAACCCACGGCAAAGATAGGATAGGGCATCTGCTAGTCCTCGAGCAAACCTAAAACTAAAAACACACAAAACACTAACATCTAGCTAAACCACTTTCGCTGGCCAAACGATTGCACTTAGCATGTGCAACAAGCCTTTGAATCCCTAGGTGTCCCTAGTTGGAGGAGTTGTGTCTCCTGAGGGTTTACAGTGATGACACCCACAAACATCTACAAAATCTGCAAACAATTTGGTTAATACATGCTTTAAACAAACTAATAAGAACCAATGAAAGCCTTGTCATACATTCAAACTCAAAAGTTTGCCACTTTAAAGAATCGTATCAACTGTAAAGTATAAAGATATTTCTCCATGTCTTACAACTTCAAGGTCACCATACCCAAATGCTTAAGATAGAATTCGCCTCAACTCTACTCCGCACAGATTCCACTCAAGTTTTTCACTCAGATCCTAAGGTTTAGTCTCTCCACAAACATATATGAGTGAAATTATGTAAAGTGAATCAAAATTCTCACATATGAAATTTGAAATAAAAGCACAATTTCTGAGTAGATCTCATGAAATGAATCAAATGCTAAGAATATAGATAACACACACACTTACCATCACCCATGAATACATCCTCAATGATCAGCTAGGTCTTTCTCAAGATTGTAATGTAAGGCTTAGGTTATGGGTTACGAAAGAAGTGATATGAAATACTAGAGCTTGGGGCATACCAAAGTGTCCTTGAGGATCATGCTCTTCACTTGCATTTGTCTTCTTTCTTCTTTGTTTTTGGCGTCTAGGACCTATGCATTATAATGAGGAGATTTGGAACTTGTATCTACTTTGACTCTTTTTTTTTTTTCTTCTTTTCTTTTTTTTTCTTTTTTTTATCTTTTCTATAACTTTATTTTTAGTAACAACTTCAACATAGGCGACCTCGATACACGCCACAATCTTGTTCTAAAGCTCAATTTACCTTTAGTCTTCATCACTTTGGTATTCCCCAAACTATAAGGTATGGCTTGTACTGGGCTAAAATGGGTAGAGTATGGTGTGGGTGATGAAAGAATTAGGCTAAAGTGTTTGGCTGCAACAAGGGTGAATGGAGCACACAAAGGGATAGGATTTAAGCCTTTTAGTAGTTAAAACATGCATAGCCTAACATCGTCTCATTGAGTTCATTCATGAATGATACTAAACACATGGTATCTGCAAAAGAGAGTAATTCTTAGTATCCAATCAAAATAGAAGTAATGAGATCATTTAAAGTGAAATTGAAAGAAAAAGATAGGAGTAGAAACACTTTAAACCCTCTCAAAGAAGCAATTAGGCTCAAAATAACTCACTAGGGTAGTCTCCACTATTCTTCTTCCAGAATTTGAGTATGGTACCTCTATCATCATAATTTCAAAAGTTACAGCTTTATAAATGACAACAAGATACAAAACTTTTTCATAGCAACCCAATAGTTTGTTTGCAAACATAGCCCTCATATACATTCGTATTAGTAAGCAAAAACACACTTAACCAAAACTAACACAAAAACAAACTAAAACAAAAACAAACCTTCTATCCCCCACCCCCAAACCTAACCTAAGCATTGTCCTCGATGCTTAAAACTGTATGCAATGCAAGTAGGCAAAGAATATGGAATGGTGACAAAATAAACACAATATAAGGAAAGAACACAAACCACACTAGGTTGCCTCCTAGCAAGCGCTGTATTTAATGTCTAGGCAAGACATGGTAGCTTGTTTACGGTGTTGTAAACTCAAGAAAATCTACAACTTGATAGACTTGCTCTTCCTCCATTTTCTCCAAATATGGTTTCAATCGCTGCCCATTGACATTAAAAGAGGTGCCATTCTTCATGTTCTCTATCTCCACAGCTCCGTGGGGAAATGTTTGCAGCACCTTGAATGGTCCCACCCACCTAGACTTCAATTTACCTGGAAAAAGTCTCAAACGTGAGTCATACAAAAGTACTTTCATACCTTGGTGAAACTCCTTCCGCAGGATGGCCTTGTCATGATAGAGCTTAGTCCGTTCCTTGTAGATTTTGGCATTCTCATATGCCTCATTTCTGAGTTCTTCCAACTCATTAAGTTGGAGCTTCCTTGCTATTCCAGCATCCTTGTAATCAAAGTTGAACTTCTTGATGGCCCAATATGCACGGTGTTCAAGCTCCATTAGCAAGTGACAAGCTTTCCCAAACACAAGGCGATAAGGACTCATGCCAATGGGAGTCTTGTATGCTGTTCTATATGCCCATAATGCATCATTCAACCTCAGTGACCAATCCTTCCTTGTAGGGCTCACGGTTTTCATCAAAATGTTCTTGATCTCCCTATTGCTAATCTCCACTTGTCCCGAGGTTTGAGGATGGTACGGGGTTGCCACTTTGTGGTTGATGTTGTACTTCTTCATCAAGGATTCAAAGGGTTTGTTGCAGAAATGGCTGCCACCATCACTAATAATAGCTCTTGGGGTTCCAAACCTACAAAAAATCACATCTTTAAGAAAGTTCAAAACAACCTTATGATCATTAGTTCTTGTAGCAATGGCTTCAACCCATTTGGATACATAATCTACTGCCACTAATATATATAAGTATCCAAAAGAGGATGGAAATGGTCCCATGAAATCGATTCCCCAAACATCAAAGAGCTCCACCACCAAAATGTTGTTCAATGGCATCTCATTTCTTCGGCTAATGTTCCCCATTTTCTGGCACCTATCACACTTAGAACAAAAATCAAAAGCATCCTTGAATAAAGTAGGCCAAAAGAAACCAGATTGTAAAACCTTTAGAGATGTCTTTTTGACACCAAAATGTCCTCCACATGCCAATGTATGGCTGAACGTTAGAATGCTTTGTTGCTCACTCTCTGGGACACATCTCCTAATGATTTGGTCAGGGCAATATTTAAACAAATATGGTTCGTCCCAAACGTAGTGCTTTACCATGGCAAGGAACTTCTTTCTTTCCTGAAAAGAAAGATCATTTCTAATTACACCACAAGCAAGATAATTAACAAAATCAGCATACCATGGTTCTTTTTCTTGAATAACAAGGAGTTGTTCATCTGGAAATGATTCATTTAGAGGCAAAGATTGTCCAACTCCATGGTTTTCATTGAGCCGTGACAAATGGTCAGCCACAACATTATCACTTCCCTTCTTATCTCGAATTTCCACGTCAAACTCTTGTAGCAAGAGTATCCATCTAATTAAGCGTGGTTTAGCATCCTTTTTTGTCAACAAGTACCTAAGGGTTGCATGATCAGAAAACACAATAACTTTAGATCCCACAAGATATGACCAAAACTTCTCTAAAGCAAAAACAATAGCAAGCAACTCCTTTTCAGTTGTGGAATAGTTAAGTTGAGCATCATTTAGAGTCCGGCTTGCATAGTAGATCACATGTGGGAGCTTGTTCACCCTTTGCCCTAAAACAGCACCAATAGCATAGTCAGAGGCATCACACATTAATTCAAAAGGTGACGACCAATCTGGTGCCATAATAATAGGGGCCGAGGTTAATTCATGTTTCAAAGTATTGAATGCATCCATACAAGCTTCATCAAAATGAAATACAACATCTTTAGCTAACAGATTGCATAATGGACGAGTGATCATTGAAAAGTTCTTAATGAAACGACGATAAAAGCCCGCATGTCCCAAAAAACTTCTTACTCCCTTCACGGTTGTGGGAGCTGCCAAATTGGTGATGATGTCAATTTTGGCTTTGTCCACCTCAATTCCTTTGCTAGAGATTACATGTCCCAACACAATTCCTTGCTTCACCATGAATTGGCACTTTTCCCAATTGAGAACCAAATTTGTTTCCTGACATCTTTGAAGTACTAAAGAGAGATGGTTAAGACATTCATCAAAAGAGGAACCAAACACTGAAAAGTCATCCATAAATACTTCAATGAACCTTTCTACCATGTCGGAAAAGATTGCTAACATGCATCTTTGGAATGTTGCTGGAGCATTGCAAAGTCCAAAAGGCATTCTCCTATATGCAAATGTGCCAAAGGGGCAAGTAAAGGTAGTTTTCTCTTGATCCTCCGGAGCAATTGCGATTTGATTGTAACCTGAGTAACCATCAAGAAAACAATAGTGTGAGTGACCTGCCAATCTCTCAAGCATTTGATCTATGAAAGGCATAGGAAAGTAATCTTTTCTAGTACTAGAATTCAACTTCCTGTAATCGGTGCAAACACGCCAACTAGCCGTGGGTCTTGTGGGCACAAGCTCTTTGTTTTCATTCTTCATCACCGTGATTCCCACCTTCTTAGGTACTACCTGAATAGCACTCACCCATTTGCTATCAGAAATGGGATATATGATCCCTACATCTAACAACTTCAACACTTCATTCCTCACAACTTCTTTCATGTGTGGATTGAGCCTTCTTTGTGGTTCACGGGTTGGCTTTGCTCCTTCCTCCAAAAGAATTCTATGCATGCACATGGTAGGGCTTATTCCCTTGATATCTGCAATAGACCAACCAATAGCTGATTTGAACTCTTTTAACACCCTAATTAGCTTATCTTCTTCATTTGGGGTGAGGTCAGAAGCTATAATAACTGGAAGAGTTTCAAGTTCAGCTAGATATGCATATTTTAGATGTGGTGGAAGTGGTTTAAGTTCAAGTTTTGGTGCCTTAACAGTGGAAGGGGTTAGATGTGACATTGATGATTATAAAGGCTCCAACAGAGGTGAAACATTCAAAGGATACGGTGCCAATGCTTCCAAGGCAGCTACCTCTTCCATGAGTGCATCCTCTTCATCAAACTCGTCTTGAGATTGACTCAAAACAGTTTGTAATGGTTCGTTAGATTGTGCCTGCAAGAACTTAGAGAAAATAAGCGGATCAAGCACATCAATGGCATAACAATCAAGAGATGAGGAAGGATGAGAAAGAGACTCAAACACTTTGAATTGAACGGTCTCTCCTAGCACTGTCATAGTGAGGAGTCCATTTTGCACATCAATGATGGTCTTGGCCGTGGCCATAAAAGGTCTCCCAAGCAAAATAGGCAACTCTCGGTCATGTATAGGAGCTTCTTCCATGTCCAACACTACAAAATCCGCATGCAAGATTAGTTTATCAATTTGAACTAGAATATCCTCTACTATACCTCTTAGATATTTCACGGATCTGTCCGCAAGTTGTAATGAGATGGTGGTGGCCTTCAAATCCCCCAAACCTAGTTGAAGGTACACGGAATAAGGCATTAAGTTGATGCTAGCACCCAAGTCAAGCATCGCTTTCTCTACTTTCTTGTCCCCTATGGTGATGTTGATAGAAAAACTTCCTGATCCTTGAGCTTTGGTGGAAGTTTTCTTTGCAACACGGCACTTACATTCTCGGACACTACTACCTTCTCATGTGGTCCATACTTCCTTTTGTAGTTGTTTAACTCCTTGAAGAACTTCCCATAAGCCGGCATGTTCCTAATGACATCAAGCAAAGGTAAATTAACATTCACTTTACTTAGAATATCAAAAATTTCCTTAAATGACTTATCCTGCTTGCTCTTGGCAAGTCTTCCAGGGAATGGTATTGGTGGAGTGTAAGGTTTCTCGGCCTTGTGAAGATTTGGTGCTTCAAATGAGGAAGTAGCATGGCTTGGTTCCTCATTTGCTTTCTCATTTTCTCCTTGAGTAACCCCTGCATTCACATGATCAGATTCATTAGTAACTTCATTGCCAACTATATTATTGATAACCTTACCACTTCTAAGTGTAGTAATTGCTTTGGCTTGCTCTTGGTTCCTTTGAAGTATCACGGGTTGGCTTGGAAACTTTCCAACCTCTCTTTGGTTCAAGGCATCTGCAATCTGCCCCAATTGTGTTTCCATTTTGGTTAAAGCCACCGAATGTTGTTGGAGAGTGCTATTTGTGGTTTGTTGGAATTGCAAGGTATTTTGGGCTAGCAACTTAACCGTATCCTCAAGTGTTGTGGCAGGTTTTGGTTGGAAGTTTTGGAATTGATTGTTGTTCTTCCATGAAAGGTTGGGATGATCTCTCCAACTTGAGTTATATGTATTGGAATACACATCATTCCTTGGCCTTTGATTGTAAGAATTCATGAGGTTCACTTGCTCTTGGACAAACTCGGGATAAGCCTCCCTATATGGACATTGATGAGTAGGGTGGCTTGGAATGTTGCAAATGGCACATACTTCGTTTGCTTTTGGCACCATGTTGAGCACAGATTCAAGCTTCTTTTCTAGGTTAGCTACCTGCAAAGAAAGATCATGATTAGAACTTGTTTCATATACTCCAACTCTCTTACCCCTTAAATCTTTGTGTTGAGCATTAGATCCCAACATCTCATAAATGTTATATGACTCTTGAGCATTCTTTTTCTTCAAAGCTCCACCTGCTGCATTATCAACAGTTGATTGACATGTTTGGGTTAGTCCATCATAGAAAATTTGCATTTGTAAGTAAAGAGGTAACCTATGATGTGGACATTGCAGCAAAAGGCCTTTAAAGCGCTCCCAACACTCATTGAAAGGTTCTCCATCATCTTGTTTGAAGTTGAAGATTTGTCCCCTTAATGTGGCTGTCTTTTGAGTGGAAAAGAACTTCTCCAAAAACTTCTTAGCCACGGCATCCCATGTGGTGAGGGAACCAGGTGCTAGAGTCATCAACCAACCCTTGGCCCTATCTTTCAAGGTGTAAGGAAACACTCTCATCCTCAGATTTGCTTCACTTACTCCCCCTTGCAACCTAAAGTCATTGCCGTGTGTCCCCTTTGTGTTTGCCTTCCTTGCCGTGCAAGGAAGGGCCTTGTTGATAGGAGCATATTTACGCACCTTAGTTTAGCTTGTTTTTGTGCATTTATAGTGTTTTTCCTTAGTAAAGTAGTCTTTTAAGCTAGTTTTATGTATTTTCAGGATTTAAGGGCAAAGTATGCAAAAGGATGCATTTTGGAGCCTTTTGGAGCAAATTAGAGCTTGGAATGGATATCATATGCTTGGAGCCAAGAGGATGGACGAAATTGAAGACTTGAAGATGATGATTCCTACTTGAGCAAGGGTTTCCTAGTTTAATTAGGATTCCTAGAAGAACATAGTTTCCTACTCAAACAAGGTTTCCTACTTGAAGTAGGAAAGTTAAATCCCAATGGCCTCAAGTTGCAGCAACAAAGAAGTTTTCCAAGTCCAAGAAGGAGAAGAATTCCAAGATGAAGAAGGATTAGCTTTCCTAATCCTAATGCACAAGGTTTTCAGCCACAAAGAGGAGTCCTAAACACTTTAGGACACCTTATCCTAATCCTATAGGGATGCCATGCACTTTACCTTATCTTGGAAGGTTTCTAGAAGCCTTAGATGCCCTATCCTATCTTTGCCGTGGGTTTTATCCATCTCCCCTTAGTTTTTAGGCTTTCTAGAAGCCCTAACATTATCCCTAAGAAGGTGCAGCACCCTTATCCCTTTTTCCCTACAAATATGGCACTTAAATCATGATTCTAGAAACCTTATCTTATCTCCTACAAAGGTGGCGCCCCAAATCCTTCTAGAAGTGCCAATTTCTGCCACAAAACACTTTGTTTCTAGAACCCTAAAAATCTGGCGCCTCTATTCCTTTTCCTTTGGGGTTTCCTACCTTCTAGATGGCCTATTCCTGATGGGTTTTGAATTCCTTGTCATCTTCAAACACTTAGTCCTTTTCCTTGCCTAATTGAGAGGGATTTTGCACTATAAATAGATCCCCTTGCTGCACCATTTAAATCATTCACTCCACCACCTCTCATACACATTCATTAATTCCAGAAATTCGTCCAACCCTCTCCACACCTTTGCCGCAGCCACCAAACACTTTTCTCCTTAGTTTTAACCTTTGCCGCACCATCCCCTTCCCCTAAACACTACTATATCCCTCCATGACCATGCATCCATACACCTAAGGCCCTAAACCTGTCCCTAGACCTTTGCCGCACCAAGGAGGAGGAGAAGGAAGCTCGGAGGTTCATGCAATTCGAGTTCGCGTCGCTGGAATTTCTAGGTGTTTCTTTTCCTTTGATTTCAATGTTTAATTTCAATTCTCTTTGTGTTGTGCGTATGAGGAACTAAACCCCCCCCCTTGGCTAGGGGGGGATTCGAAATACATGTTTATGCTTGCGATATGATTTGATTACTTCTAATTGCGTTTCATAAGTTGTGAATTCAATTTACTTATCTATGTGAATTACATTGATTTGTGTGTGTTGGTTGAGAGTGCACGCTTAATTATCATGCATAAATTGGATGCTAGGATATAAGGAAATTTCACCTAATCGTTATGGAATTATATTCACAAGTAGTAAAAGTTGATGATCTCAATTGCGTTAAGTAAATTCTTGGCATAAGTTTCATGCAATTCATAGTAACGAGTGCTTCGTCAATGCTTATGGTTTTCAAAGAACTTAATGATTCTTGCTTGTATCTCTATTATGCAATTCATGTAGGGAACTTGTGGGGAATGCTTTGGGTTGTCGTATGCAATCATCCAATTCAATAACGTTAGGAAAATCTGAGGGTTAATTAGTGCAATTCACGGTTAATCTGGGGCGTTCAGAATTCATGGGTTATTGAAAAGCAATTGGAAATCGTTTTATATGCAAGTATAACATGTGTGGAGATGAACCCCTTAGCTAGCTTCCCATCCATTCAATTCCATCAAATTCGTTTTTACAATCTGTTCTAATTTAAAAAGTTTGTTTTGTTTTTAAATTCGTCCAAAACCAATCCCCCTTTACTTTGTTGAGTCATAGTAGTTAGAAATCACTTAGTTTGTGTTTTTAAGTGTCTTAGGTCAAGTTAAAACCAATTTTCGTCCAAAGTTGTGTCTAGTGTTCAAAACTGCCCAGATTGTGTTTTTAAGGCAGTTTTGAGTGTTTTCTTGCTGTTTTGAGTCTTTTGGTTTGTTTTGGTGTTTTAAAGTTTAGTTTTGCATTCTTTGAGTCTAGTATAGTGTTTTATATTGTGTTTTTACGTTTTTGAGTCAAATCCAAGTGTTTAACAATCCCTCCTAATCCCCGGTCCAGAACGATCCCTACTTACATTCTTCACTACAATTGATAAAAAGAGGGTTTAATTTGTGTGCGTATAATTCTCGCATCACTTGTTTCCTGTTTTAAACCATTTAAACACATTCCTTTTTCATACCAAGCTCAGCCATAACTCACATACCCTTTTCTATTCCAAAATTCTTGCCTAATTTCAGAAATAAAGAGCATTCCTTTTCTTACAAACCCTTGCCGCAAATCACTTCCCCTTTCCTTCAATTTCTGAGTTTGTGTTCCCTATTCTTGAAGGATTTAGAGTTAATTTCTTTCCTAAACTAAGTAATAAAGACTTAGGATTTTTTCTCCTTTATATAAACCCCTATGCCGCACCTTTAGAGAGGCTAATCCCTCTTCCATACAACCTTCCTTCATTCACAAAACACATCCATCCTTTGCCGCAGCTTCTCATCCAAATTTCCACCATTCCCCTACTTCCAAACCTTCATCCCAACATCCATACACCCCCATCAACCCTTGCCGCACCACCATACCTTCCTAAATCCATCCAAAACCCAGAAAATCATCCATAAGACCACCCTAGACCTTGTGCCGTGACTTAAGCAAGGAAGAAGAGAAAGAAGACGAAGCTTTGGATGTTTATGCATTCGAGTTGGAGTGTTGGAACGCTTCTAGGTGTAATCTATCTTTTGTTTTTGATGCGAAATATATAAGCACACAAATTAAAACCCTCTTTTGACAGTTGTAGTATATGTATAAGTAGGGATCGTTCTAAACCGGGGATTAGGAGGGATTGCTAAATCACTTGAAAACTGACTCAAAAACGTAAAACAAAGGTTAAAACACTAAACTAGACTCAAAGAATGCAAAACTAAACACTTAAAACACTAAAACAAATCAAAAGACTCAAAACAGCACCAAAACACTCAAAACTGCCTTAAAAACACAATCTGGGCAGTTTTGAGCACTTACACTAATTTGGACGAATTTGGGTAATAAATTGAATCAAAACACTTAGAAACACAAACTAAGACACTTTCTAACAAACTTGAACACTAAAGTAAAGGGGGGTTTAGTTTTTGACGAAATTAAACAAAATGCACAGATTGTAATAAAGACAGAATGTAAATACGAATTTGTGAAAATATGGATGGAATGATAGCTAGAAGGTTCTTCTCCACACATGTCACACTTGCATACAAGATGATTTTCAGTTGGTCTTTCGATGAATCATGAAACTCAACACCCCGGGTTAATTAGGTTCGCTTAAATTAACCTTCAAGTTCTCCTTAAGTTAATGAATTGGATGGGACAGCGCATACACAATTCAAAACATTCTCCAAAAGTCCTTTACGTGAAAAGCACAATAAAGATACAATCAAATATCATTAAGCAATATGAAAACTATAAGTGTTGACGAGGCATTCGTTACTATGATGAGCATGAAACTAGTGCCAAGAATTCATTTAACGCGATCGTTTATAAGCGACCTCCACTACTTGTGAATATAAGATTGTAACTATTAGGTGAAACTCACTTATATTCTAGCATCATATTCATGCATGAAAACTAAGCGTGCACTCTCAATAAACATACACAAATAAGTTATCAATCGAGCAGTTAAACAAATTGAATCTACAACTCATGAAATTCCAACCGAAGGTAATCAATTTATATTGCAAGCATAAACATGGTTTCGAATCACCCCCTAGCTAACTAGGGGTTTAGCCTCTCATGTTCACAGAAAGAGAAACAAAATTGAAATTAAACATAGAGAACAAAAGATTGATTACACCTAGAACGCCCAACAATTCCACTTGAATTTCTGCGCGTTTAAGCTCCTCTTTCTTCTTCTCCTTGCTGCGGCAGAGAGGGTTTAGGATGATTTGGGATGTTATTTTGGTTTAGGAATGGTTTTAGGGAGGTGAAGGGTTGCGGCAAGGAGGTGGGAAGGTGTATGGAGGTTGGGAATGGTGGCTGGAATGGTGGGAAGGCTGCGGCAGAGATGGAATTAGGGTGGTGGTGGCTGCGGATTGAAGGAAGAAAGGGATGGTGGCTGCGGCTTAGACGCTTAGGGTGAATGACGAAGAGAGAATCAATGAAAGGGAGTGCTCTAGGGTGAAATAAAGGGTGCGGCTGAGATGTTTTGTGGCTGAAATCTGAAAGAATGAATGAAAAGTGAATGAAAAGTGAATGCTAGGGTGCGGCTAGGGTTTAAAATATATATGGTTTCAGAAATAAAACCTTAGCTTATTTTTATTAACTAAAATTAAGTTAAAGGCTTCTAGAATTAAGGAATTAAATCAGAAATTAAAAGGAAAGTGGCTGCAAGGTGCGGCTAGGGTTTAGTTTAGGAGAGGAGCATGTGTTTAATTGCCTAACCTAGGACAAAATTGCCACGGCAAGGTGTGAAAGTGGCCTGGGGCCTTTGTTTTGTGTCCTAAAGTGCCTACAAGGCCTTCAAAGTGGCTAGAAAATACGGACGTTTAAGATTAGGAAAGGTTACCAAAACGGGAAACCTAGGGTTAACTTTCCTACTTCAAGTAGGAATCCTTGTTGAAGTAGGAATCCTCGTTGAAGTAGGAATCCATCGTTCTTCAAGTCTTCAACTCAATCATTCCTCTTTTGCTCCAAAAGACTCCAATTTGCATCTTCTTGCACACTTTGGCTTTATAATCTGAAAATACACAAAAGTGACTTTAAACACTAAAATAACTAAGGAAACACAACATAAATGCACGAGAACAAGCTAATTAAGTCGCATGAATATGCTCCTATCAGTTTTCAATGTTTAATTCTAATTTCCTTTGTTTTGTTATGAACATGAGAGGCTAAACTCGTTTTAGCCTAGGGATGCTTTAAAGCCATAATTATATTTATAATATGAGTTGATAAATTCCACTTGTGATTTCATAAATTGTGAATGCAATTTACTTAACCGTTTGATGGATAACTTATTCTTGTATGTTGATTAGGGAGGCCTACTTAATTAGCATGCTTGAATTTGGTGCTAGAATATAAGGGTGTTTCACATAATCGTTACAAACTTATATTCACAAGTAGTTACGGTTGTTTTCACAATCATGTTAAGTAAATTCCAAGCATGAGTATCATGATGTCATAGTTACAAGTGCTTTGTCAATACTTATGATTTCCATTGAACGTAATGATCTTTGATTGTATCTCTATTATGATGTCATGTAGGGGACTTTTGAAGAATGCTTTGGGTTGTCGTATGATGTCATCCAATCCAATAACTTAAGGGAAATCTGAGGGTTAATTAGTGATGTCACGGTTAATCTGGGGTATTGAGGTTCATGGTTTATCGGAAAAGCAACTGGAAATCAACTTGTGTTTGAATGTATCATGTGTGGAGAAGTATCCCTTGGCTAGTTCATCATCCATTGGTTTTTCTTAAATTCGTCCAAAAATCTGTTTTAAGTTTTCAGTTACTTGTTTTCTTTTAAATTCGTCCAAAATCAAATCCCCTTTTCTTACTTATCCCAAATCTGTCCAAAAGTGTGTTTTAGAGTCTTTTGAGTTAAAACTAATTGTATTTTCGTCCAAATTGAGTCTTAGAGTCTGAATTGAGTCTTTTTGGTTATTTTGAGTTGTTTTGAGTCTTTAAAGTTTGTTTTGAGTCATACAAGTTAGTTAAGAGTCCTTTGAGTTTATTTAAGTGTTTTAAAGCATATTTTCACATCTTTGAGTCAGTTTTCATTTGATTAGCAATCCCTCCTAATCCCTGGCCTAGAACGATCCCTACTTATATCTATACTACAATTGTCAAAAAGAGGGTTTAATTTGAGTGCTATCTTTTATCACATCACCGTTGCCGGGGATTAGCAAAGTTGCTAATCCCTTGTCTTGAGTCTTGTTTAAATTGTTTAGTTTCTGTTTTGTTTTACATTTTGCACAGTGTGTTTGTGTTTTGTTTTTGTGCCATGTATAGGCACCTTATTTTCTTACTTGTGCCGAGTCTATTAAGTTGGTTATCTTGTTTGCTCTTGTGTGCAGGTACTAGTTTATGACCCGTAGCTCATAACCTGTTCGTGCTCATATCTTCGACTTTGACGGCGATTTCGAGAGGACTTTGAGAAGAAAAAAGAAACTACAAGCGTCTAATCCTCCTAGTCCCGAACCTGAATTAGAAGAGCAAGAAGTTGAGGTTGAAGAGGAGCCCACGGCAAGCTTTGAAGAGGAAGTACCAACCATGGCAGCAGACAATCAAACCATCAAGGAGCTTTCTGCCTCGGGTTTGGACAATGCAGCCCCTCTTTGCATCCAATACCCTAGGGCAGCCCCTGAGAAGACCGATGAATTTGAGTTGAAGTCCAGTTTGCTACATCATATACCCAAATTCCATGGGTTATCAATGGAGGACCCCAATAAGCATTTAAAGGAGTTCGAAGTAGTATGCTCAAGTATGACACCGGTGAACGTGGACAGCAACATCTTGAAGATGAAGGCTTTTCCTTTTTCTTTGTTGGAGAAGGCCAAGGATTGGTTGTATGAGTTAGCTCCCGGAACTGTCACATCATGGGAGAGTATGAAGCGAGCCTTCTTAGAGAAGTTCTTTCTGACATCACGAGTCATTCTTCTTCGCAAGAAGATTAGTGGAATTCAGCAAAGCCAAGGTGAATCTTTTCCAACTTATTATGAACGTTTTAAAACCCTTGTTGCTTCATGTCCACAGCACCAAATGAAGGAGGAGCTTCTTCTTCAATATTTCTACGAAGGTCTCTTACCAATTGAGCGTCAAATGTTGGATGCATCCGCAGGTAGAGCTCTAGTGGACAAGACACCCATGGATGCCAAAACTCTCATTGCTAATCGAGCACTCAACGCACTACAATATGAAGGTGATGGGCAGAGAGACACCCCTGATGCGAAATATATAAGCACACAAATTAAAACCCTCTTTTGACAATTGTAGTATATGTATAAGTAGGGATCGTTCTAAACCGGGGATTAGGAGGGATTGCTAAATCACTTGAAAACTGACTCAAAAACGTAAAACAAAGGTTAAAACACTAAACTAGACTCAATGTGACAGCCCGTCCCAGAAATTTTAAAAACGTACTCGTGAAAAGACGATTTTGCCCCTAGTTTGATTTCTTTACGTTTTGTGTTATGTTTTGAGTTTTGTTGGCATGTTTTGTGCCACACACACTCCCACACTCCACACCCATTTCTCCCTTTCCCTGTACCTGTCCCGAGTTCCCATTCCTTTCCCATTTTCCTTGAAACGTACGGACACACCCACACACCCATCAAACCTCCACAGAACGAAGAAACCAAGCACATATTCAGGCTCGTGAGGCTTGTAGGAGTCCAACCATACCCATTTCAGGTAAGAATACCTTCGTTTTCACGTCGAACTCACGATGCCCGATTTTGGGTACTGTTCATGCACACGTGATTTCTCACATTTTTGGGAATTTCAAGCTTGTAGGAAGCTTGGTGAGGTCCCTAGGAGGCTCGGGGTGGTTCGTTTGAAGGTTTTGGACGTCGGGATCACGAGTTTCGAGGTTGGCCGGAGTTGGGGTGATTTTCCAGGTGAGATTTCGTGGATTTTGGCACTTGAAAGTGGTATGATTGTGTTCCTCTCGTTGTAAGCTTCATTTTGGTACCAATTTTGTGAAATTTGGGTGAGAAACGAAGAAGTTACAAAGGTTTAAAAATTTCCCGGTTTTCCGGCGCCGACGCCGGCGCCGGAGGCTCGCCGGAGAAGACGACGGAATATTCCGTCAAATCTGACGGAATATTCCTGACGCCGTTGACAGAATCTGTTAGGGATAACGGAATATTCCTGACGGCATAAACTGACGCCGTAAGTGTGCCAGGCATGTGCCTGCGCGTGGGGGCGCGTGCGGCGGTGAAAAATTATTTTAAAAATTTGGGGATGTTCCTGAGGTTGAGTAGATCACGTTGGTGTATTCATACACCCGATTTGAGCTTTGTATGAGAAGTTATTTCTAAAGGTTGGTTATGTGCTTTAAAATTAACGTTTTTGTAGTTGTTTCGCTTATAGGTGATACCTATCCCGAGGACGAGCGTGGTCACTTGAGGCAGGGGGGCTACGACCCTTCCACATACCAGTGAGTGGGCTTTTGGTTTTCCGTATATACCTATATACTTATATTTTCCCAGAAATTAATTGAAACGTTTATTCGTTTGTATGCCATGCATTATATTACCGTTGTTTATGCATCGTTAGTTGCATTATTAATTGTTTATATATATATATATATATATATGCATATTTGGTGTTGCGGACGCACAGGTAAGTGCCAGGTAAGTGTTATTCATGTTTACATTCAGTAGTGATTTGAGATGCTTAGAGAGCTCATAACCTGCACCCCCGGTGTTAGTGCTCCCGCCTAGAGTAGGGCACAGTCCTTCACGTGATGTTCACCTCCCGCACCACACGCTCAGCTTGGATCCAAGTTAGGTGCACAGTCCTGTCGTACAGACCACTCTAGGTGGTTCCGACTCGTAGGTGACCCGCGATTATTCGCCAGCCTTCACATGATCGTAGCACTTGAGCGTATATATATATATTACACCCAGGCCTGTCGTACAGACCACTTTAGGTGGTTCGACTCGTGTGCAGGTCCAGTTAGTGAGATTGAGATTTGAGCTCTAGATTCAGCCGTACAGGTCACGTTAGGTGACTCCGGCTGCCAGACTATATGATAGTGATATGATTATACTTGAGCACTTGCATTTCATTATGAGGCTTTGGCATGGCATATTCTTGAGCATGATTGGTATATATATATGTATATCTATTTTATGGGAAGTATACAGGTTTTACGGCGAGGGGTTAGAACTTATTTATTAAATGGTTTTCGAAAAGCTTTGTTTTTGCCCACTCACGCTTTTGTTTTGCGCCCCTCCAGGTTCTAGTTGACTAGCAGGTTTGGTGGTTTCCCAGAGGACATTCCCGGCATTTCTGACAGACGATCACCAGCGTAGGACCACCTTCGGGTGTACTCGTGTTGTGTTATTTTCTTTTGGACTGCTTTAGGCCTCATGCTCTGAACTTCGCGTCACACTCACGCTTGCACTTATTATTACTTTATGTAAAACTAGTTTTTATTCATTCGTATTACTATTTTCCATTATTATTCTATTAGCTTCCGCACTGTGCACATGGTTACGTCACTTCCACGTGACGGCCAGCATGCCCTGATCTCGATCGGGGTGTGTCACTCAAAGAATGCAAAACTAAACACTAAAACACTAAAACAAACCAAAAGACTGAAAAGGAGCAACAAAACACTCAAAACTGCCTTAAAAACACAATCTGGGCAGTTTTGAACACCTAACACTAATTTGGACGAATTTGGGTTATAACTTGAATCAAAACACTTAGAAACACAAACTAAGACACTTTCTAACTAAATTGAAACACTAAAGTAAAGGGGGATTTAGTTTTGACGAAATTAACACAAAGAAAACAGATTGTAATGAAAACAGATTGTAAAAACGAATTTGATGAAAATATGGATGGAATGCTAGCTAGAAGGTTCTTCTCCACACATGTCGCACTTGCATACAAGATGATTTTCAGTTGGTCTTTCGATGAATCATGAAACTCAACACCCCGGGTTAATTAGGTTCGCTTAAATTAACCTTCAAGTTCTCCTTAAGTTAATGAATTGGATGGGACAGCGCATACAACAATTCAAAACATTCTCCAAAAGTCCTTTACGTGAAAAGCACAATAAAGATACAATCAAAGATCATTAAGCAACATGAAAACTATAAGTGTTGACGAGGCATTCGTTACTATGATGAGCATGAAACTAGTGCCAAGAATTCATTTAACGCAATCGTTTATAAGCGACCTCAACTACTTGTGAATATAAGTTTGTAACTATTAGGTGAAACTCCCTTATATTCTAGCATCATATTCATGCATGAAAACTAAGCGTGCACTCTTAATAAACATACACGAATAAGTTATCAATCAAGCAGTTAAACAAATTGAATCCACAACTCATGAAATTCCAACTGAAGGTAATCAATTTATATTGCAAGCATATACATGGTTTTGAATCACCCCCTAGCTAACTAGGGGTTTAGCCTCTCATATGCACAGAAAGAGAAACAAAATTGAAATTAAACATAGAGAACAAAAGATTGATTACACCTAAAACGCCCAACGATTCCACTTTGAATTTTTGCACGTTCAAGCTCCTCTTTCTTCTTCTCCTTGCTGCGGCACAGAGGTCTTAGGTTGATTTTGGATGTGATTTTGGTTTTTGGAAGGGATTTAGGATGGTAAAGGGTTGCGGCAGAGAGGTGGAAGGTGGCTGCAATGGTGTGTATGTGTATGGAGGTGTAGAATGGTGGCTAGAATGGATGGAAGGTTGCGGATTGAAGGTGGAAGAATGATGGTGGCTGTGGCAAGGTATGGAATGATAAATGAATGATGCTAGGGTGCGGCTTAAGTCCAAGTATATAAAGGGTTTTCAGAAATTAAAACCCTAACTTGTTTTTGTTAACTAAAATTAAGTCAAAGGCTTCTAGAAATAGGAAAATCAAATCAAAAACTCAAAGGAAATTAGCTAAAATATGCGGCTAGGGTTTTATTTGAAAGGGGAATGTGTTTAAGTGCAGAAAATAGGAAATAAGGACCCCCCTTGCACGGCAAGGGAAAAGGAAAGGTTAAGAGGTGTGGCTTAATGCTTTAGGAAAGGTGAAGTGTCCTAAAACTGAAGGGAAAAGGGGTCCCTTGCACGGCAAGGGATGGGTAGAAAGGGAAAGGTGCGGCAAAGGTCCCTAAGGGGTCTAGGGCCTTTGTTTTGTGTCCTAAAGTGCATACGAGGCCTTCAAAGTGGCTGGAAAATAAGGACTTTTAAGATTAGGAAAGGTTACCATAATGGGAAACCTTGGCTTAACTTTCCTACTTCAAGTAGGAATCCTTGTTCTTCTAGGAATCCTCATGTGAGTTGGAATCCATCTTCAATTAGGAATTCATATTTCTTCAAGTCTTCAACAAATTCATTCCTCTTTTGCTCCAAAAGACTCCAATTTGCATCTTCTTGCACACTTTGGCTTTATAATCTGAAAACACACAAAAGTGACTTTAAACACTAAAATAACTAAGGAAACACAACATAAATGCACGAGAACAAGCTAATTAAGTAGCATAAATATGCTCCTATCAACCCCACGACCACATCATGTAAATGAGGTAAGTTCTATTTCTGAGTTACAATCCCAAATGGCTAACCTTACGTCTATGTTATCGCAGTTTGTTGAAGGCCCCAAAACGCAAGGAACTACAATCTGTGGTGTATGCTCCATTCAAGGACACCAATCTGATCAATGCCCTCAATTAATTGAGAATGGAGGGTGGGAATCTGCCAATGTCGTGGGTTATGGGAGTCAAAACCAACCAAGGGGTGATCCTTTCTCTAATACATACAATCAGGGATGGCATGACCACCCCAATTTCAGATGGAGAGATGCACCACAATCTGCCCAACAAGGTGGATTCCGACAACCCCCGGGTTTCTTTCCAAGGCCAATGGCACCACAACCACCTCCTTAAGCACAATCATCCCAAACCAACTCAGGTACGTCTATGAATGATGATAAAACATATCAATTATTAACCACAATGGCACAGGGAATGCAGAACCAAGCAAAGGAGGTTAATGAGCTAAAGAAGCAAATGGGCCAAATGGCCGAATTTTTGGGACAATTTCGTGAAAATGATAAGTTACCGAGCACTACGGTGGTCAATCCCAAGGTTGGTTTCGAATCTGCAAAAGCCGTCACACTAAGAAGTGGAAAAGAAGTGGGAAGCAAAGCACATGAACCTGCCCAAAACAAGGAAGATGAGAAGATACAAATTGAAGAAGAGGAGCAATCCTACCCCACGGCAAGGGTAGCACCACCCATGCCGCAGCCATCTAAGCCCTCCCATTCGTCCATCTCAGGTAATGTTGTCCCAAATGTTGTGATTTCGAACACTAATCTGCCCAATGTTCCTTTCCCTCGCAGATTTGCACAATCGAAGAAGGAAGAAAGCGAAAAGGACATTTTGGATACCTTTTGAAAAGTCCAAGTAAACATTCCTTTACTTGATGCCATTAAGCAAGTGCCCAGGTATGCAAAGTTTTTAAAAGAGTTATGCACAACTAGGAAAAGAATTTCAAACAAAGAAGTTGTGAAAGTTAGTGAAAATGTATCCGCGGTTTTGCAACGAAAGTTACCTCCAAAGTGTAAGGATCCAGGGAGCTTTACTATCCCATGCATAATTGGAAACACTAGATTTGAACAATGCATGTTAGATTTAGGTGCTTCTATTAATGTCATGCCATATTCCATTTATGCATCTATGAACATTGGTGAGTTAAAACAAGATGGCGTTATAATTCAATTGACCGATCGTTCTAACGTTTATCCCAAGGGAGTCCTTGAGGATGTTTTAGTGCAGGTCAATCATCTCATCTTTCCTGCAGATTTTTATGTCTTAGGAATGGACGATTCGAGCCATGCTCCATCATTGCCAATCTTGCTAGGCCGTCTGTTCCTGAAAACAGCCCAAACAAAGATTGATGTGGCCAAGGGAGCACTAACAATGGAGTTTGGTGGTGATATAATTAAATTCAATGTTTATGACTATTAAGAATCCTAATGATGGTCATTCTTGTTTTGCCATTGATGTGCATAAGGATATAGGGCCGAAAGGATCCACACCTATCAAGAAGGATGTATCAAGAACCACCATTGGAGAGGAACTTGGAGTGATTGCCCTACAACCAACACCTCCATACACCTCCGTACACATCTTCCGCAACCCTACCACCATAATCAACCATCCTCCATCCCTCTAAAAAAGAAAACACCATCCAAAACCCCCAATTCCACCACACACACCTTGTGCCGCAGCAAGGAGGAGGAAGAGGAGCCAAGCCGTGCATCAAATCCATCTTGGAATTGCTGAAATGTTTAGGTGTAATCTTTCTTATGATTTCAATGTTTAAATTCAATAATCTTTGTTTTGCAAGCATGAGGAACTAATCCCCTTTTGGCTAGGGGGAATTTCGAAACCATGGCTATATTTGCATGATGATTTGATTACTTTCAGTTGTGATTTCATGAATGGTGAATCCAATTTACTTATCTGTTTTAATTAAAACTTTTTTATGTATATGAATTGAGAGTGCACACTTAATTTGCATGCATAAATATGATGCTAGGGTATAAGGAAACTTCACCTAATCGTTGGGAACTTATATTCATGAGTAGTTAAGATTGTTAGTCACAATTATGTTACGTAAATTCTTGGCATAAGTATCATGCGCTTTCATAGTTACAAATGCCTCGTCAACACCTATGATTTCCATAGAACCTAATGATCTTTGATTGTCTTTCTTTTATGCGCTTTCATATAGAAAACTTTTAAGGAATAATTTGATTGCAATGCGTTAATTCCATTCAATTCAATGACCTAAGGGAAATCTGAGAGTTAATTTAAGCGTACCTAATTAACTTGGGGTGTTGAGGTTCATAATTCATTGAATAAGCAACTAAAGATTGTGTTGTATGCAAGTATGCCATGTGTGGAGAAAAGCCTCCTAGCCATCTCACCATCCACTTAATTCTATCAATTTCGCCCAAATCTGCCTAGTTTACATTATTGTTTTGTTTGTTTCATTTTCGTCCAAAACCAAATCCCCAATTGTCTTAGAGTGTCTAATTGGTCCAAATATGTTTTAGATTGTGTTTTTAAGAGTTTTGAGTCAAGTTAGAACCAATTTTCGTCCAAGTTTGTGTTTAGGCTCAAAACTGCCCAGTTTGTAAACTTAAGGCAGTTTTGAGTGTTTTTAGCCTATTTTGAGTCTTGTGAACGTGTTTAAGTCTTTTTAAGTGAGTTAAGTGTTTTAAAGGTCATTTTTAATTATTTGAGTCAGTTTATAGTGTTTAGCAATCCCTCCTAATCCCTGGTATAAGAACGATCCCTACTTATTTATATGCTACAATTGTCAAAAGAGGGTTAATTTGTGTGTTAAGTTAATTTTCGCATCAAATTTTGGCGCCGTTGCTGGGGATTAGCAACTTTGCTAATCCCTTGTTATTTCTTTTTAGCTATTTTCGTGTGTTATTGGTTTGTTATTGGTTTTAGTTTCTGACTTGTTTGCTTTCTTGTTTTAGGCACTAGTTTATGACTCGGAGTTCTCAACCGGTTCATGCACATATCTTAGACTTTGACGACGATTTTGAGCGAGCCTTGAGAAGAAAGAAGAATCAACAAGAGCCTCAACCACCTCAACCTGCTCCTGAGCTTGAAGAGGATGAAACACAAGTGGGAGAGGAGGCCACGGCAAGGGTTTTTGAGGAAGAACAAGTTATGGCAGCCGACAACCGAACAATCAAGGAGCTTTCCGCTTCGGGATTGGATAATGCCATGCCTCTATGCATTCAATATCCAAGGGCAGCCCCCAACAAGACTGATGAGTTCGAACTCAAGTCCAGTTTATTGCACCATATTCCTAAGTTCCATGGGTTGTCCATGGAAGATCCTAATAAACACTTGAAGGAGTTCGAGGTTGTTTGCTCAAGTATGACCCCGGTGAATGTTGATGGGAGCATTTTGAAGATGAAGGCTTTTCCCTTTTCTCTCTTGGAAAAGGCTAAAGATTGGTTGTATGAACTAGCCCCCGGAACTGTCACATCATGGGAGAGTATGAAAAGGGCGTTTTTGGAGAAGTTTTTCCCAACTTCTCAAGTCATTCTTTTACGTAAAAGAATTAGTGGCATTCAGCAAAATCAAGGTGAATCATTTCCAACTTATTATGAACGTTTTAAAACCCTTGTTGCTTCATGTCCACAGCACCAAATGAAGGAGGAGCTTCTTCTTCAATATTTCTACGAAGGGCTTCTACCAATTGAACGTCAAATGCTAGACGCCTCAGCGGGGGGAGCTCTAGTGGACAAAACACCTATGGCCGCCAAGACTCTCATTGCCAACCGAGCTTTGAATGCTCAACAATACGAAGGAGTTGGCCAAAGAGACATGCCACGGCAGCAACAAGTTAATGAGGTAAGTGCTATTTCCGACCATCAAAATCAAATGGCTAATCTTACTTCTCTTCTTTCGCAGGTGGTTGCAATACCAAAGGTACAAAGTGTGGCTGTTTGTGGCGTGTGCTCCATGAATGGACATCTCACGGACAAGTGCCCTCAATTGATTGAGAACGGAGGGTGGGAATCTGCCAATGCCGTGGGTTATGGGAACCAAAACCAACCAAGGAGTGATCCTTTCTCTAACACGTACAATCCCGGTTGGAGAGATCATCCAAATTTCAAATGGAGGGAGCCACAACAACCCCAACAACAAAGCACATTTAGGCAGCAACCTCCGGGATTCTAGCAAAGGCCGTATGCACCCACACCACCCCAAGCACAACCTACACAACCCAAATCAGGTTCGTCCATAGATAATGATCAAATTTTTCAATTACTAACTTCTATGGTGCAGGGAATGCAAAATAGGGACAAAAGTTGATGAATTAGAAAAGCAAGTAGGGTAGATTGCGGAGTTCATGGGCCAATTACGAGAGCAAGGCAAGTTGCCTAGTTCAACCGTTGTCAACCCAAAAGGAGGATTCGAATCTGCCAAAGCAATCATGTTGCGAAATGGAAAACAAGTTGGAACGGCCTCACAACCCTCTAAATCAGCCCCAACGGAGGATGAGAATTGCAATTTGAGGAGGGGGAGCAAGAACAAGCCACGGCAAGGATAGAAAACACCATGCCGCAGCCACCCAAACTGCACCATTCGGCTTCCAAGGGTAAGGATGTTCGAAATTCAATTATTTCTAATGTTATTCCTCCAAATGTACCATTCCCTCGTATATTCATGCAAACAAAGAAGGAGGAGGCTGAAAAGGACATTTTGGAGACATTTAGAAAAGTCCAAGTCAATATACCACTTTTGGATGCAATTAAGCAAGTTCCAAGGTATGCCAAGTTTTTAAAAGAACTTTGCTCTACTAGGAAGAGAATTTCGAACAAAGAGGTTGTAAAGGTAAGTGAAAATGTCTCAGCCATCTTACAACGTAAAATGCCCCCTAAATGCAAAGATCCGGGTAGTTTTACAATTCCTTGTGTTATTGGCAATAATCATTTTGAACATGCCATGCTAGACTTAGGTGCATCTATTAATGTCATGCCGTACTCAATTTATGCATCTATGAACCTAGGTGATTTAAAAAATGATGGTGTGATTATTCAATTGGCCAATAGATCTAATGCCTATCCATAGGGTGTTTTGGAAGATGTTTTAGTGCAGGTCAATCATTTAATCTTTCCGGCTGATTTTTATGTGCTTGAAATGGAAGACTCGGTTCATTCTCCACCCTTGCCACTCCTACTTGGAAGACCATTCATGAAAACAGCTCAAACAAAGATTGATGTGGCAAGGGAGTATTGACAATGGAATTTGGTGGTGATATAATTAAATTCAATGTTTATGACTCTATTAAGAAGCCTAATGATGTTCGTTCTTGTTTTTCCATTGATGTGCATAAGCATATAGGGCAGCAACATGATAGGAGCATATTTATGCGACTTAGTTTGCTTGTTTTCATGCATTTATGTTATTAGTTCTTAGTTATTTTAGTTCTTTAAGCTTCTTTTGTGTGTTTTCAGGTTCATAAGACGTATTTGGCGAAATGATGCATTTTGGAGCCTTTCGGAGCACTTTTGGGCACAAATTGGATAGCTTATGCTTGGAGCAAAAGGAATGGACGAAATTGAAGAGTTGATGTCACAAGGATTCCTACTACGACGTGGATTCCAATTACGAGAAGCTTTCCAAATTGAAGGAGGTTTCCCACTCACATGAGGATTCCTAGTTGGACAAGGATTCCTAATCACACAAGGATTCCTACTTGAAGTAGGAAAGTTAAGCCAAAGTTGCCTATTTTGGTTGACCTTTCCTAAATCAAGAACGCTCTAAGTTTTAGCACTTAAGATGGCTCCCGAGCACCCTTGGACAACAAACAAAGGTTCTTTGCAACTTTCCCTTCCTTGCCGTGCAAGGAAGGTTGTTTCCCTTTCTTTGTGTAAACTTCCCTATTTCCCCTGTGTGTTAGGACCTTTCCCTTATTCTAACACCTCTTGTTTAATGCCTTACCTTTCCCTAAACTTTATGCCGCACCTCCCCTTGTGTTTCCAGATTTCAATTTCTTATTTCCTAGTTTAATTCACTTTCCTAGTTCTAAAACTTTCCCTAAAGTCCTAATTTCTGATTTCTTGCAAGGAATTGACTTTTCCTTCCTTCTTTTGCACCAATTTCGTTTCTTACCTTAAATTCCCTTTCCTTGCTGTGCAAGGGGTTTAATTCCTGATTCCTTGCAAGGCAAGGAAATTCCTTATTGGCTTAAATTCGTGCATCCCTTTTTTCTGAGTTTATTTGGACTTTATTCACTTACCTTTTCTATTTAGACTAGGAAATCTGAATCATAGCTTAATTAGGTATGTTTTTAACTTCCCAAAACACATTTAATCAGCCTTTGGCTGAACCCTAGAGGAGGATTGACCACGGAAATTCGTCCATTCACTCCCACACATATCCATTCATCCCAAAACATCATAAAACAGCCCAGAAACACAACCAGCCGCTCCAGCTTCTTCCACCCTCTTTGCCGAGTTCTCCACCACCTTCCAACCATCAAACACTCATCCACACCCAACCTACACCCCTTGCCGTGCCTCTAAACACCCCAAAATCCATTCTACATCATAAAAACAGCCCAGAAACCACCACCATCCAATCTGCCGCAAGCAAGGGAAAGGAGACAGATTCACTCAATTGTTTGGCTCTTCATTCTGAGTTGTTGAACAATTTTAGGTGTATTCTATCTTATATTTCAATGTCTAATTCATGTAATCTTTGTTTTGCTTTGAGAATGATTGGCTAAATTCGTTTTGGCTAAGGGTGTATTCGAAACCATGATTATATATGTGAAATAAGTTGATTACTTCCAGTTATCGTTACATAAGTCGTGAATACAATTTTCTTAACTATTTGATTTAGAACTTATTCTTTTATGTTGATTGAGAGTGCACGCTTAATTTGCATGCTTGAATCTGGTGCTAGGGTATAAGTTTGTTTCACCTAATCGTTATGAATTTATATTCGCAAGTAGTGAAGGTCGCTAGTCACGATCGTGTTAAGTAGATTCCTGGCAGGAGTATCATGCTTTTCATAGTTACAAATGCCTTGTCGATGCTTATGATTTCCAAAGAACGTAATGATTCTAACTTGTGTCTTTATCATGCTGTTCATATAGAGAACTTGTTAGGAATAATTTGGTTGCGATGCATATTCATCCAATTCAATGATTCTAGGGAATTCTGAAGGTTAATTTAAGCGGACCTAATTAACTTGGAGTGTCGAGGTTCATAACTTATTGAATTGATAACTGGAAATTGATTTACGTTGCATATATTTCATGTGTGGAGAAGAACCCCTTAGCTATTCCATCATCCATTGGGCCATCTGATAGGAGCATATTTATGCGACTTAATTGGCTTGTTCTCATGCATTTACGTTGTGTTTTCTTAGTTCTTTAAGTCTTTTAAGCCATTTTCGTATGTTTTCAGGTTCTAAGGGCTAAAGGAGCAAAGAAGTGCATTTTGGAGTCTTTTGGAGCACTTTTGGGCTAAAGATGGATAGCTTATGCTTGGAGCCAAAGTGTTGGACGAAATTGAAGACCAAGTGAGCCTAGAATCGAAGGAAGAAGGAGGAATCAAGAATTGGAAACCAGTTTCCATTATTGGGAGTTTCCATTTGTGAAGGTGTCCATTTTTGAAGTTTCCAAATAATGTTGGTTACCTAAATCACATGTTCTAGAAGCCCTAGACATGTCCTAAATTGTGCCGCACCCTACCTTTCTTTTCTCTCCCAAAATCTGCAAGATTATGTCACAATCCCTTTCTTAAAAGTCTTAGCCGCACCTATACATTCCCTTTCACTTAAAAATCTGCAAGTTTAATTGCACTTTCCCCTTCTTTTCCTCCCTTTGCCACAAGACTTAGCTTTTCCCCCTAATTCCAGATTTCAATTACCTATTCTAAAGGGATTTAACTTAATTCCTGATTCTTAGAATGGATTTGGGGAATTAAACACTTATTTCCTATGCAAGCCTTGCCGTGCACCTCCCTTGACCTTTCCTCTTCCTTGCCGTGCAAGGGAGAGGGTTCTTCCCTATTTCATTGCATTAAAACACATTCCTTTTGTGTTTTATGCCATTGCTGCAACTTTTAGGTAGTTTCCTTTAAATTTCTGATTTGATTTCCTATTTCTAAAAGCTTTTGACTTAAATTCTGATTACCTAAATAACCTAGGGTTTTAATTCCTGAAATCCTATTAATAAACCTCCTTGTTGCAGCCACAAGGATTCATTCATTCACCATTCACGCCAGAAATTCATCCATTCCCTCTAAGACATCCATACTTCACCATTCTCCATATTTTCTGCCCAAAACCAACCCTTGCCGTCCCCTACATCCATCCCAAACCTAAATCCATCATTCTACATGATCCATAACCCCCTAAACTCACAATAACCTCTTGTGCCGCAGCAATTAGGAGAGGAAGGAGGCCTTGAACGTTTCATGCTCGCAGATTGGAGCGTTCTTAGGTGTACTTCGTTCTTGTTTTCAATGTTTACTTTGTTATTACTTTCTGAGTTTGCTGTAATCATGAGTGGCTAAACCCCTAATTAGTTAGGGGAAAGTTTGAAGCCATGAACATGTTTGAGATATGAATTGATTTCTTCCAATTGTGAATTGTTAAGTTGCGATTGCAATTCAATTATCTGTTTTATTCAAAACTTGTTCTTGTATGTTGATTAAGGATGCATACTTAGTTTTCATGCATGAACTTGATGCTAGTTTATGAACAAGTTTCACCTAATCGTCACAAGTTTATAAACATGAGTAGTGAAGGTTGCTAGTCACAACCGCTTTAATTGAATTCTTGGCAAGAGTATCATGCATTCATAGTTACAATTGCCTCGTCAACACTTATGATTTTCATGGAGCATAATGATCTCTCACTGTATCTCTTCTATGCATTCAAGTTGAGGACCGTTGGAGAATGATTTGAATTGTCGCATGCATCATCCAATTCAATGACATAAGGAAATCTGAGGGTTAATTAGTGCATCACGGTTAACTTGGGGTGTTGAGCATCATAGTTAGTGAAAAGCAATTGGAAAATCGATTCATATACAAATGTGTCATGTGTGGAGAATTTAAGTTTAGTTAGAGTAGTCTAGTTAGAGTCTTTAAGTTTAGTTTTTGTGTTTTTGAGTCAATTTATATTAGATTAGCACCCCTAGTTAATCCCCAGTTAGAACGATCCCTACTTACCTCATTACTACAATTGTCACAAATAGGGTTTAATTTGTGTGTCACATTCGTAACGCATCAGAACAATCCACACCTATCAAGATGGATGCATCAAGAACCACCATTGAAGAGGGAATTGGAGTGGTTGCCCTAAAACCACCCAATCTGGCCGAGAGTACCATAGTGACATTGTTGATAGGGCTGCCACTTTTGAGCTTCCATCACGATATGTTTGTAAGTCTCCAACCCCAATTCCAATTCCCATTTCAACTAATAGGTTGTTACCTTCTTCGGTGCAGGTACGCAATCGATTTCAAGATGGTGGGAGCATTTACATGGACTTTAGGAACCAAAACACCAAAATCAGGGAGGATCACTATCCCCTTCCATTCATAGAGCCATATGATGAGAATTTCGAGGGGCATGTTGTGGATGATGTACCCCACCATGCCGTGGGTACTAGTGAAGCTTAGCATGGCATATTCGTCCGGCTGGAAGACGTTAAAGCAAGCGCTTCTTGGGAGGCAACCCATGTATTCGACAAGGAGAAGATGGAACTTCCACTCCAAACCCAGATTTGCGTTTCTAAACCCTTCTCCTTGCTGTTTATTTTATCATGCTTAGTTGTTTATTATTTGTTTGCATTTATGTGAGTCTTTGTGTGAAACATGAGGACAATGTTTGATTTAAGTGTGGGGGGGTAAACATGTGTTTTTATGCAAAATTCGTGGGATTCTATCACCTATCACTTCTAATGTTGTTTCTCACTGTTTTTAAGTGTTTTAGTGCGTTTTAAGCTGTTTTGGTGTGTGTTGAAGTAAAAATCCGAAAATTTGAAAAAAAATTGAAAAAAGTGAGTGAAAAAGCCAAAAAGAGTTGTTTTTGTGTGTTTGTTTGTGTCTTAGGGTACCTTCCAACACAATGATGAGGATTTGATTTTTAATGCATGACTGTTAAAGAGAGTTACAAACAATGATGGAAGTTTGATTTTCTCCTTGGTTTATGCTTGTTTGTAGTTATAGTTTACGAATTCACATGTAATCACAAAAGATAAAATCAGTTTTTGTAAAATACTTAAAGGAAGGAACTCAAACAAACGCTACATCCCTGAGAGACTTGAGCCTAAACGTTTATTTGGAGAGTTATTAATCTGTGCATTCTTGTTTTCTAAAGTCGTTGCATGATCTCATTATTCTTTGCTTGGTTGCTACTTAGAATGCGTTTCATCACTATAGTTCCAAATACTAGAACTCATACCCATTTTATTCAAAGCATGAAATTGATTAGCATAACAATTAACAAGATGAAGTTGTGTAGTAGTCACCACCATAGCCAAATAGCCGAATCCACCCTTGTCATTTGTAGTGTAGGTTTAAACCCCTTTGAGCCTTATTTAGCCTATTTTCTTGTTAACCACATCATCCTTACCTAGCCTAGAATAGGACTTTCCATATCCTTGTTCTTGAAGTATAGTGGAGCATAACTTAGAAGGAATTCCTTTTGAGTGACATTTGTGCAGAAAACAAGTGTGGGGGAAGGGATTCTGTGAGTGTGTGTGTGTGTGTGCCGAAGTCTTAAAAGAGGCACGAGAAAAAGAAAGGGAAAAAAAAAAAAACGAAAAGAAAAAATTGTGAAAAAGAAGAAAAAGAAGAAGAAAAGGAAGAAAAGGAGTGAAAATAAGTGAGAATGAACTCACAAGTGTTGGTTGTTGAAGAAAGGGTCCAAAAAGTTTGAATATGGCCCTAAGTTTTGTGTGACTTCCCCTTGGGTGTTCAAAGTTGACTTCTGCGTTCTAAAGGGAATTCTAAGTGCCTAATTCATTACTTTGCTCACTATTGCTTTACAAATGTTTGTTTCCTCTTACCTTTCTTTGTTAGCCAATACCCTAGCCCCGTTACAACTATTTGACTTCTATCTTGATTGTTATGTGTTTCAATATGTGGAGTTTAAAATGGGTTTGAGCATATGGTATCCCTGGTTCTCGCGTCTAAGTAGTAGCTGATGTGAAAATTAACTTGACACACAAATTAAACCCTATTTGTGACAATTGTAGTAGATATGTAAGTAGGGATCGTTCTAGACCGGGGATTAACTAGGGATGCTAATCTATGTAAATAAGACTCAAAAACACTAAACTAGACTCTATGGACTCAAAACTAACTTTAGACTCTTAAAACAACAACCAATACTCAAAAAGACTCACTTTTAGACTCAATAAAGGTTTTGGACGAAAATAGGACTTGACTTGACTCAACAGACTCAAGGAAAACAAGTTTTGACTCAAATATGAAGACTAAATAACATGGGGATTGTTTTTGACGAATTTTAGACTCAAAACAAAAACTTTGTAGAAAACACTTTTGAAAAACGAATTTAAGTAAAGTAAATGGGTGGAAGGCTAGTTAGAGGGTCCTTCTCCACACATGATATATGCATACGAACCAATGTCCAGTTATTACTCCTTTAGACTATGAATGACAACGCCCCAAATTAGTTGCATCGCACAACTAACCCACAAGTTTTCCTTATTTCATTGAATTGAATGAAACGCATTACAACCAAATTATCTTTTTCAAGTTCTTTATATGAGATGCATAACAAAGATACATATCAAAAGTCATTAAGCTTTGTGAAAACTATAAGCGTTGACAAGGCACTCATCACTATGAAACGCATGAGATTCATACCAAGGATTTACTTAACGCGATTGTGACTAGCAACCTCCACTACTTGTGAATATAAGTGAATAACAATTGCGTGAAACCCTCCTATACTCTAGCATCAAGTTTATGCATGCAACTTAAGTGTTAACCCCCAACCCACATACATAAACCAGTTTTAATAACTTAGATAAGCAAATCACATTCATGTCTTAAGAAATAATAACCGGACGTAATTAATTCATATAAAACATATAATCATGGCTTCAAATTCTCCTCTAACTAAAAAGAAGTTAGTTCCTCATGTTCGCAAAACAAAGATAATTAAATTTAAACATTGAACTAAGACTAAGGATAGAAAGAACCAAGAAAAATGCTCCACACTCCAATGGCATGCACGACACTCCCTTGGATGGCAGATTGCACCAGTCCTCCTCTCCTTGCTTCCTTGCTTGCGGCACTAGGGTGTTGTAGAATGGATTGTGGTGTTTGATGGATGAAAGTATGAATGAATGAATGTGTGAGTGGCTGATTGAATGGTGCGGCATAGGGCTGTTTATATAGGCTAATTAGGCACACTTAGTGAAGGAGAAGGATTCCACAATCCCATTGAAAAAGGGTTAATTCAAGGCAGAAACCAAATGGGAAATGGATTAGGTAATGCACAGCTAGGATTTAGGGAATTCTAGAAGGTTTGGTGAGGCATGTTTATAGGGATGAGATAAGGTGTTCTAGAAGGAGTGTTTAGGGCAGATTCCTAAACATAAAGGGACAAGAACATATGATATAGTTGTAGGAGAAGGATTGCAATTCCTAAACCTACAAGGAATGGTGTTCATGCGGCATTTTAAATGGATAAGGCTTCTAGAAACTGAAATGGGTGTTTATTTATGTAATTAATCCCATCTAATTAGCTAGGGTTAAGTCCTAACCTGATTTGGATAGGATAGAATAGGATAATGTTAGAGTTAGGAAAGGATAAGGGTGGTTAGGATAGGATAAGATAAGGTTGGATAAGGTTGGATAAGGTTCCTTGTTTCTTGCTTCTTCCTTATCTTCATTGCATTAGGACTTCTTCAACCTGATTTGTAGCCTTTCCTAGCCCTTCTTGACTTCAATTTCGTCCATCCTCTTTGCTCCATGGTTAAGCTATCCAATCCATGCCCAAAAATGCTCCAAATAGCCTCAAAATAGCCCCAAAAATGCTCCATTAGGACCTAAAAACATACAAAATTAACTTAAAAGACTGAAATAAATAGTAATTAACTCCATAAATGCAAGGAAAGAACATAACTAAGTAGCATAAATATGCTCCTATCAAATTCCCCCACACTTAGCTTTTGCTAGGCCTTGAGCAAAACGAAATAAACAAAACAAACAAAACACATTCTAGACCTTCCAACATGTACCTCAGGGATTTCCAATGACATGACACATTTAAAGAATACCACATTCATAGATTTTAGTTATCCCTACCCTTGAGCATATACTTAATCATAGTTACCACTCACTAGCTCGTATTTAATCAATTAAAACATGATTTTGAATGTAGTAACATGGCTTAGAGAATTCCCTCAATTCCTCACTGGATATACTCTCTATTTTCACACAGATTTTCTGACTACACTCCCTACACTAGGTATATGTGAGAAGATTGATGTAAACATGTAAACTAATACTCACATATGTCATAACAAAGAAGGCAATTTCCGGAATTATTAACATGTATATGATCTCATGAATGGAATGCCACTACTTAGATGCGAGAACCAGGGATACCATATGCTCAAACCAATTTTAAACTCCACATATTGAAACACTTAACAATCAAGTTCGAAGTCTAAGGGTTGTAACGGGGCTAGGGTATTTGGCTAACAAAGAAAGGTAAGGATAAACAAAAGTTCTTAAAGCAATAGTAAGCAAAGTAATGAAATAAACACTTTAGAATTCACTTTTGAATGCAAAAACCAACTTTGAACACCAAGGGAAGAATCAAACAAAACTTAGGGTCAAATTCACACTTTTGGACCCTTTCTTCAACAATCAACACTTGTGAGTTCATTCTCACTTATTTTCAACTCCTTTTTCTTTCTTTTTCTTTTTCTTCTTCTTTTTCACGATTTTTGTTTTTTTCTTTTCTTTCGTGCCCTATTCTTTCTTTGGCACACAAACATACTACTTCATGAATTCCTACGAAAATCCCTTTCCCCACATTTGTTTTTCTGCAACTTTTAGATCGAAAGGAATTCCCTCTAAGTCATGCTTTACTATCCTTTAAGAATAAGGGTTTGGATAATCCTAATCTAGGCTAGGTAAAGATTATGTGGATAACAAAGAAAATAGGCTAAATAAGGCTCAAAGGGGGTTAAACCTACAATACATATGTAAAGGGGTAAGGCTTTTTGGCTCTTGGTTTAAACTAACCAACTTCATCTTATTATTTGTTATGCTAATCAATTTTATGCTTTGAATGAAATGGGCGTGAGTTCTAGTATTTGGAACTATAGTGATGAAACGCATTCTAAGTAGTAACCAAGCAAAGAACGATGAGATCATGCAACGATTTTAGAAAACAAGGAATCAAGATTAATAACTCTCCAAAGAATGTTTAGGCTCAAATCTCTCAGGGTTGTAGCGTTAGTTTGAGTTTCTTCCTTCAAGCATGTTACAAAAACTGATTTTTTTATTTTGTGATTACATGTGAATTCGTACATGTCAACTATAACCAAGCATAAACCAAAGAGCATATCAAACTTCCACCTATGTTCGTAACTTTCTTTAATAGTCATGCAATTAAAAACCAAATCCTCATCATTGTGTTGGAAGGTACCCTAAGACACAAACACAAAAACAAAACGACTCTAAAAACAACTCTTTTTGGGTTTTTAAAACACTCTTTTTCGATTCTTTTTTTCAAATTTTCGGATTTTCTGTTTAAGACACATAAAAACACTTCAAAACACACTAAAAACACTTAAAAAAAACTTTAGAAATGATAGGTGATAAAATCCCACGAATGTGCATGAAAAACACTTTGTTTACCCCCCCCCCCCCCCCCCCACACTTAAACCAAACATTGTCCTCAATGTTTTAAGTATAGACTCACAAACAAACAACCAAATAACACAACTAACAAACACGACAAACATGGCAAAATAAAAGCAATAAAGAGTAGGGTTTAGGAACGCAAATCTGGTTATGGAGTGGTGGAGCTTCCTAGTTCTTCTTTATTTGCATGGGTTGCCTCCCAAGAAGCGCTTGCTTTAACGTCTTCCAGCCGGACGATCCTTCCTCTTAAACTTCAATTGGGCCCACGGCATGGAAGCTTTCACCATCCACGACATGCTCTTCAAAGTTCTCATAGTATGGCTTCAAACGATGTCCGTTGACTTTGAACTCTTGGCCAGTCTTTAAGCTTTGAATTTGGACTGCACCATAAGGAAATACATTAATAACAACAAACGGGCCAATCCACTTAGAACGTAACTTACCTGGAAACAAGCGAAGGCGGGAATTGAAGAGTAGCACTTTCTACCATATCGGCAATGCCATCATCATGCACGGCCAGTGATGCGAGATTTATACGCACACAAATTAAACCCTCTTTTTATCAATTGTAGTGAAGAATGTAAGTAGGGATCGTTCTGGACTGGGGATTAGGAGGGATTGTTAATCACTTGGATTTGACTCAAAAACGTAAAAACACAATATAAAACACTATACTAGACTCAAAGAATGCAAAACTAAACTTTAAAACACCAAAACAAACCAAAAGACTCAAAACAGCACCCAAAACACTCAAAACTGCCTTAAAAACACAATCTGGGCAGTTTTGAACACTAGACACAACTTTGGACGAAAATTGGTTTTAACTTGACGTAAGACACTTAAAAACACTAACTAAAGTGATTTCTAACTACTTTGACTCAACAAAGTAAAGAGGGATTGGTTTTGGACGAATTTAAAAACAAAACAAACTTTTTAAATTAGAACAGATTGTAAAAACGAATTTGATGGAATTGAATGGATGGGAAGCTAGCTAAGGGGTTCATCTCCACACATGTTATACTTGCATATAAAATGATTTCCAATTGCTTTTCAATAACCCATGAATTCTCAACGCCCCAGATTAACCGTGAATTGCACTAATTAACCCTCAGATTTTCCTAACGTTATTGAATTGGATGATTGCATACGACAACCCAAAGCATTCCCCACAAGTTCCCTACATGAATTGCATAATAGAGATACAAGCAAGAATCATTAAGTTCTTTGAAAACCATAAGCATTGACGAAGCACTCGTTACTATGAATTGCATGAAACTTATGCCAAGAATTTACTTAACGCAATTGAGATCATCAACTTTTACTACTTGTCAATATAAGTTTGTAACGATTAGGTGAAACTTCCTTATATCCTAGCATTAGATTTATGCATGATAATTAAGCGTGCACTCTCAACCAACACACACAATTCAGTTTAATTCAAATAGATGAGTAAATTGAATTCACAACTTATGAAACGCAATTAGAGGTAATCAAATCATATAGCAAGCATGATCAAGGTTTCGAATCCCCCCCTAGCCAAGGGGGGGGGGGTTTAGTTCCTCATACGCACAAAACAAAGAGAATTGAAATTAAACATTGAAATCAAAGGAAAAGAAACACCTAGAAATTCCAGCAACGCGAACTCGGATAGCATGAACCTCCGAGCTTCCTTCTCCTCCTCCTTGGTACGGCAAAGGTCTAGGGACAGGTTTAGGGCCTTAGGTGTATGGATGCATGGTCATGGAGGGATATAGTAGTGTTTAGGGGAAGGGGATGGTGCGGCAAGGGTTAAAACTAAGGAGAAAAGTGTTTGGTGGCTGCGGCAAAGGTGTGGAGAGGGTTGGACGAATTTCTGGAATGAATGAATGTGTATGAGAGGTGGTGATCTGATCTAGGGGTTAACATGAGTATATATAGGCACTTAAAACCCTAGTGTAATCAGATATGGACTTGAATAACCCAAATCCACAAGGAAATAGGCTTAGAAATCAGAAATAAAAAAGGGATAATGCTTCCTAGGTGCGGCAGGTAAGGAGATGAGGTGATAAGGCTTCTAGAATGCCTTGCAAGGCAAGGGAAATCAACTTTCTAGAAGGGATAGGTGCGGCACTAAAGGATAGGGCAGATTAGGGCTTCTAGAAACCCTCTAATGCAAGGAAAACTCACGGCAAGGATGGATAAGGTTTCTAGAACAAGGATAAGGTATCCTAAATGGATAAAGTGTCCTAAATGGATAAAGTGTCCTAAATGGATAAGGTGCCCTAAATGGATAAGGACTCCTCATTGCACTTGGAAACTTTGCCTATTAGGATTAGGAAAGCTAATCCTTCTTCATCTTGGAATTCTTTTCCTTCTTGGACTTGGAAAACTTCTTTGTTGCTTCACTTGAGACCATTTGGATTTTGACTTTCCTTCATCAAGTAGGAAACCTTGTTTTTCTAGGAATCCTAATTCAACTAGGAAACCCATTTTAACTAGGAATCCTAATTCAACTAGGAAACCTTGCTCAAGTAGGAATCATCATCTTCAAATCTTCAATTTCGTCCATCATCTTGGCTCCAAGCATATGATGTCCATTCCAAGCTCTAATTTGCTCCAAAAGGCTCCAAAATGCATCCTTTTGCATACTTTGCCCTTAAAACCTGAAAACACATAGAACTAGCTTAAAGGACTACTTTACTAAGGAAAAACACTATAAATGCATAAGAACAAGCTAAACTAAGGTGCATAAATATGCTCCTATCAGCCAGATTTGGTTCTCTACCCATTCCTTCGGCAATTGTGGTTTCAAGTGGGTCTTTGTCCAATGAATCAAGAAAATCCTACGCCAATTGATAGGAGCATATTTAGGCGACTTAACTAGCTTATTCTTGTGCATTTGTGCTATTATTTCTTAGTTAATGTCGTATTACAACTCAATTTCGTGTGTTTGTAGGTCCTATGGGTTAAAGTACCAAGGAAGTGCATTTTGGGGCAATTTGGAGCAATTTTGGACACTATGTGGATAGCTTGCATATGGGCTAACATGGATGGACGAATTTGGACTTCAAGAGGCTGGAAATGTGATAAGAAGAGGAAGGAACTAAGCTAAGGACAAAGTGGATAAGGAAGTAGCTCAAAGAGGAAACCCTATCCAAAACCTTATCTAAAACCTTATCCAACATTATCCAAAACATTATCCAAACCTTATCTCAACTTATCCTATCCAAACATTATCATGTCTTAATCCTAATTGCAAGGGGACCTAAATAGATAATTCTAGAACCTATTTCTAGAAGCATCCTATTCTAGAAGGCCCAAATCTGCCACAAAACCCATTCTTTCTAGAAATCCTACAAAAGTGGCGCACCAAACCTTTCTAGAACGCCTTGCCTTGCCTTGCAAGCCAAGCCACCTTCTCCCCCACTAGTGCCGCACCTTCCTAGGCCCAATTCCCTTTGGATTCTGATTTTCAAGGCCTAATCCCTTTTGGATTTGGGTTACACAAGCCTATTATGAAACTAATTGGGCCAAACCCCTTCCTAGGTGGATTTGATCACCTATGGCCGAATTCTACGGCCCTAGTCCATAAAATCTGTTAAGCCTAACCCTAATCTACTTAACCTTAGGACTATATAAACATAAAATCAGCCAAAATTTCGTACACCCCCTTATGCTATTCAGAAACCCTTGTGCCGCAACCTCCATACACCTCCATACATCTTCCTACACATCTGCCGCACCCTTCCCACCATAATCAACCATCCTCCATCCCTCCAAACAAGGAAACACCATCCAAAACCCCCAATTCCACCACACACATCTTGTGCCGCAGCAAGGAGGAGGAGGAGTGATGCGAAATATATAAGCACACAAATTAAAACCCTCTTTTGACCACTGTAGTATATGTATAAGTAGGGATCGTTCTAAACCGGGGATTAGGAGGGATTGCTAAATCACTTGAAAACTGACTCAAAAACGTAAAACAAAGGTTAAAACACTAAACTAGACTCAAAGAATGCAAAACTAAACACTAAAACACTAAAACAAACCAAAAGACTCAAAACAGCAACAAAACACTCAAAACTGCCTTCAAAACACAATCTGGGCAGTTTTGAACACCTAACACTAATTTGGACGAATTTGGGTTATAACTTGAATCAAAACACTTAGAAACACAAACTAAGACACTTTCTAACTAAATTGAAACACTAAAATAAAGGGGGATTTAGTTTTGACGAAATTAAAACAAAGAAAACAGAATGTAATGAAAACAGATTGTAAAACGAATTTGATGAAAATATGGATGGAATGCTAGCTAGAAGGTTCTTCTCCACACATGTCACACTTGCATACAAGCTGATTTTCAGTTGGTCTTTCGATGAATCATGAAACTCAACACCCCGGGTTAATTAGGTTCGCTTAAATTAACCTTCAAGTTCTCCTTAAGTTAATGAATTGGATGGGACAGCGCATACAACAATTCAAAACATTCTCCAAAAGTCCTTTACGTGAAAAGCACAATAAAGATACAATCAAAGATCAATAAGCAACATGAAAACTATAAGTGTTGACGAGGCATTCGTTACTATGATGAGCATGAAACTAGTGCCAAGAATTCAATTAACGCGATCGTTTATAAGCGACCTCCACTACTTGTGAATATAAGTTTGTAACTATTAGGTGAAACTCCCTTATATTCTAGCATCATATTCATGCATGAAAACTAGGGGTTTAGCCTCTCATGTTCATAACCAAACAAAGGAAAAGAGAATTAAACATTGAAAATAAAAGATAGATTACACCTAAAAACGTTCCAACACTCCAACTTGAATGCATAAACGTCCCAGGCTTCGTCTTCCTTCTCCTTCTCCTTGCTAAGTCACGGCACAAACTGCTAGGGTGGTTTAGTGGATGATTTTCTAGGTTTTAGATGGGTTTATGGAGGTATGGTGGTGCGGCAAGGCTTAGTGGTGGTGTAGGGAGGTTTGGATGGAGGTTTTGAAGTAGAGTAATGGTGGGAAGTTGAATGGAATGCTGCGGCAAAGGATGGGATTTTCTGTGAATGGAGGCAGGTTGTGTGGAAGGGAGATTAGCCTTCTAAAGGTGCGGCATAGGGGTTTATATAAGGGAGAAAAAACCCTAAGGCTTTATTTCTTAGTTTAGGAAAGGAATTAACTCTAAATCTTTCAAGAATAAGAAACACAAAATCAGAAATTGAAGGGAATAGAAAGGTGACTTGCGGCAAAGGTTTGTAAGAAAGGGAATGTCATTTATTTTCTGAAATTAGGCAAGGACTTAGGAAAATAAAAGGGTATGTGAGTTATGGCTGAGTTTGGTATGAAAAAGGAAAGTGTTTAAGTAGTTAGAATAGGGAACAAGGCCCTTCCTTGCACGGCAAGGAAGGGAAACATAAAGGGGACACACGGCATGACTTAAGGTTGCAAGGGATATTGTTTTGTGACCTAGAATAGGTAGGAGCCTTTGATATTGCTGAAATATGGAGTCTTTGAGGATTAGGAGAGATTAAACCAAAATAGGAAATCTTGGCTTAACTTTCCTACTTCAAGTAGGAAACCTTCTTTGACTAGGATTCCTCATTTGATTAGGAATCCTCTTGTGATTAGGACTCCTTACTCAATTAGGTCTTCAATTTCGTCCATTCCTTTTGCTCCAAACATAAGCTATCCATTCCAAGTCCAATGTTGCTCCAAAATGCTCCAAAATGCACCTTTTTGCTTCCTTAGCCATATGAACCTAAAAACACACGAAAATGGCATAAACTACTAAAACAACTATGAATTAACAATATAAATGCACGAAAACAAGCTAAGTAAGTCGCCTAAATATGCTCCTATCAAGGAGGAGCCAAACCGTGCATCAAATCCATCTTGGAATTGCTGAGCGTTTAGGTGTAATCTTTCTTATGATTTCAATGTTTAAATTCAATACTTTTTGTTGTGCAAGCATGAGGAACTAATCCCCTTTTGGCTGGGGGGAATTTCGAAACCATGGTTATATTTGCATGATGATTTGATTACTTTCAGTTGTGATTTCATGAATGATGAATTCAATTTACTTATCTGTTTTAATTAAAACTTGTTTATGTATATGGATTGAGAGTGCACACTTAATTTGCATGCATAAATATGATGCTAGGGTATAAGGAAACTTCACCTAATCGTTGGGAACTTATATTCATGAGTAGTTAAGATTGTTGGTCACAATTATGATAAGTAAATTCTTGGCATAAGTATCATGCGCTTTCATAGTGATAGGAGCATATTTAGGCGACTTACTTAGCTTGTTTTCATGCATTTATGTTATTAATTCATAGTTGTTTTAGTCTTTTAAAGTATTTTCGTGTGTTTTTAGGTTCTAAAATAACTAAGGAAACACAACATAAATGCACGAGAACAAGCCAATTGAGTCGCATAAATATGCTCCTATCAACATCAAATGAAGGAGGAGCTTCTACTTCAATACATCTATGAACGTCTTGTTCCAATTGAAAGGCAAATGCTCGATGCTTCGGCGGGAGGTGCATTGGTGGACAAAACAACTATGGCAGCCAAGAATCTAATTGCAAACCGTGCTCTAAATGCACAACAATACGAGGGAATTGGGCAAAGAGACCCCCCACGTCAACAAGTGCATGAGGTAAGTTCTCAATCCGACATTCAGTCTCAATTAGCTAATCTTACTTCTATTGTGTCTCAGATGCCCGATGGAATGAAGATACAAGGACCATCCAAACTTCAAGTAGAGGGAGCCTCAACAACCTCAACAACAAGGAGGCTTTAGGCAACAACTAATGCGAAAATTAACTTAACACACAAATTAATGCGACTTAATTAGCTTGTTCTCGTGCATTTATGTTGTGTTTCCTTAGTTATTTTAGTGTTTAAAGTCACTTTTGTGCATTTTCAGATTATAAAGCCAAAGTGTGCAAGAAGATGCAAATTGGAGTCTTTTGGAGCAAAAGAGGAATGAATGAGTTGAAGACTTGAAGAAACGATGAATTCCTACTCCAACGATGGATTCCTACTCAAACGAGGATTCCTACTCCAACAAGGATTCCTACTTGAAGTAGGAAAGTTAACCCTAGGTTTCCCGTTTTGGTAACCTTTCCTAATCTTAAACGTCCGTATTTTCTAGCCACTTTGAAGGCCTTGTAGGCACTTTAGGACACAAAACAAAGGCCCTAGCGCACTTTCCAACCTTTGCCGTGGCCTTTCCCCTTCTCCCCTTCCCTTGCCATGCAAGGGGGGGCATTGTTGTCCCATTTTATGCACCTAAACCCTAACCCTTTTCCCTAGCCGCACCTTGCAGCCACTCTCCCTTTAATTTCTGAACTTAAACCTATTTCCCTTTCAAATAAACCCTAGCCGCACCTATTAATCAATTCCCTTTTAATTTCTGATTTTATTTCCTAATTCTAGCAGCCTTTGAATTAATTTTAGTTAATAAAAATAAGCTAGGGTTGGATTTTCTGAAAACCCTAGGTATTCCACCACTTAGCCGCACCCTAGGGAGATTATTCATTCATTCTTCATATTTCAGCCACAAAAGCATCTCAGCCGCAACTCCCATCCATTCACCCTAAGCCCTCTAATTCCACATCTCAACAGTACCCTTTATTTTCACCTTAGAGCCTATACTTCTCATTCATTCATTCTTTTCATCCGACAGCCACCATCCCCCTTCTCCTTCAATCCACAGCCTTTCCCATCCATTCCAGCCATTACCCTTCTCTGCCGCAGCCACTCCACTAGTCCAGCCACCATTCCCAACCTTCCTCCACCACTCACACCCCTTGCCGCACCACCATATCCCCATAAACCCATCTACAACCCAGAAAATCATCCCAAATCATCCAAAAACATCTCTGCCGCAGCAAGGAGAAGAAGAAAGAGGAGCTTAAACACGCAGAAATTCAAGTGGATTCGTTGGGCGTTCTAGGTGTAATCAATCTTGTGTTTTTTATGTTTAATTCCAATTTTGTTTCTCTTTCTGTGAACATGAGAGGCTAAATCCCTAGTTAGCTAGGGGGTGATTCAAAACCACGTTTATGCTTGCAATATGAATTGATTACCTTTGGTTGGAATTTCATGAGTTGTGGATTCAATTTGTTTAACTGCTTGATTGACAACTTATTTGTGTATGTTTATTGAGAGTGCATGCTTAGTTTTCATGCATGAATACGATGCTAGAATATAAGTGAGTTTCACCTAATAGTTACAAACTTATATTCACAAGTAGTGGAGGTCGCTTATAAACGATCGCGTTAAATGAATTCTTGGCACTAGTTTCATGCTCATCATAGTAACGAATGCCTCGCCAACACTTATAGTTTTCATGTTGCTTAATGATCTTTGATTGTATCTTTATTGTGCTTTTCACGTAAAGGACTTTTGGAGAATGTTTTGAATTGCGTATGCGCTGTCCCATCCAATTCATTAACTTAAGGAGAACTTGAAGGTTAATTTAAGCGAACCTAATTAACCCGGGGTGTTGAGTTTCATGATTCATCGAAAGACCAACTGAAAATCATCTTGTATGCAAGTGTGACATGTGTGGAGAATAACCTTCTAGCTAGCATTCCATCCATATTTTCATCAAATTCATCTTTACAATCTGTTTTAATTGCAATCTGTGCATTTTATTTAATTTCGTCAAAAACTAAATCCCCCTTTACTTTACTTTATTTGTGTGCTTATATATTCCGCATCAAATTTTTGGCGCCGTTGCCGGGGATTAGCAAATTTGCTAATCCCTTGGATTGTTATTTTCTGTTTATTTTAGTTTGTTAAAGTTTCTGACCTTGTTTTGTTTTTCTTGTTTTAGGTACTAGTGCATGACTCGGAGTTCTCAATTGATTCGTGAGCATATCTTGGACTTTGACAGCGATTTTGAGAGGACTTTGAGACGAAAGAGGAAGCAACACGAATCAAATCCACCAAGCCCGGAACCTGACCTCGAAGAACAAGTCCTAGAAGAGGAAGAGGAGGCCACGGCAAGGATTTTTGAAGAACCACAAGGCATGGCCATGGACAACCGGACACTCAAGGAGCTTTCTGCTTCGGGATTGGATAATGCCGCACCTTTGTGTATCCAATATCCCCCACCTGCCCAAGGTAAGGCCGAGGAGTTCGAGTTGAAGTCAAGTTTGCTCCACCACATTCCAAAATACCATGGGTTGTCCATGGAGGATCCGAACAAGCATCTGAAGGAATTTGAGGTGGTGTGTTCAAGCATGACTCCCGTCAACGTCGATGGAAGTATTTTAAAGATGAAGGCTTTTCCATTCTCTTTAATGGACAAAGCCAAAGATTGGTTGTATGAATTAGCTCCCGGAACCGTTACATCATGGGAGAGTATGAAGAGGGCATTTCTGGAGAAGTTTTTCCCAACTTCTCGAATCATCCTTTTACATAAAAGGATAAGTGGAATTCAGCAAGAAGAAGGTGAGTCTTTTCCTACGTATTATGAACGTTTTAAATCCCTTGTTGCTTCTTGTCCACAGTGATAGGAGCATATTTATGCGACTTAATTGGCTTGTTCTCGTGCATTTACGTTGTGTTTCCTTAGTTATTTTAGTCTTTTATGCTTCTTTTGTGTGTTTTTAGGTTCACATGACTAAGGAAGCAAAATGGTGCATTTTGGAGCAAAATTGGACTTGGAATGGATAGCTTATGTTTGGAGCAAAAGAAATGGACGAAATTGAAGATTAAATTGAGTTAGGATTCCTAATCACAAGAGGATTCCTAATCAAATGAGGAATCCTAGTCAAAGAAGGTTTCCTACTTGAAGTAGGAAAGTTAAGCCAAGGTTTCCTATTTTGGTTTAATCTTTCCTAATCCTTAAAGGCTCCATATTTCAGCAAGATCAAAGGCTCCTATCTATTCTAGGTCACAAAAACAACATCCCTTGCAACCTTAGGACAATGCCGTGTGTTTCCTTGTGTCTCCCTTCCTTGCCGTGCAAGGAAGGGCCTTGTTCCCTATTTTAAATACTTAAACAGCTTCCTTTTTCATACCAATTTCAGCCATAACTCACATACCCTTTTCTATTCCAAAATTCTTGCCTAATTTCAGAAATAAAAAGCATTCCTTTTCTTACAAAACCTTGCCGTGCAAGGGAACCTTGTTTCCTTTAGTTTTAGGACATTTAAACCTTTCCTACATCACAGCCGCACCTCCCTTGACCTTTCCTCTTCCTTGCCGTGCAAGGGAGATGATTCTTTCCTATTTCCTTGCATTAAAACACATTCCTTTTGTGTTTTATGCCATTGCTGCAACTTTTAATTAGTTTCCTTTAAATTTCTGATTTGATTTCCTATTTCTAGAAGCTTTTGACTTAATTTCTGTTTACCTAAATAACCTAGGGTTTTAAAGCCTGAAATCCTATAAAGAAACTTCCTCGTAGAAGCCACAAAGTGGCATTCATTCACCATTCACGCCAGAAAATCATCCCATCCCTCTAACACATCCATACTTCACCATTCTCCATATTTTCTGCCCAAAACCAACCCTTGCCGTCCCCTACATCCATCCCAAACCTAAATCCATCATTCTACATCATCCATAACCCCCTAAACTCACCAGAACCTCTTGTGCCGTAGCAAAGGAGAGGAAGAAGATTGCTTGAAGATTCTAGCTATTCAACATTGGATCGTTGGAGTATTTAGGTGTTCTCTTTCTTATATTTACAATGTATAAATCTGTTTTCCTTTGTTTTGTGAACATGAGGAACTAAGCCTTTTGGCTAGGGGGCTATTCAATACCATGATTATGCTTGCAAGATGAATTGATTACATCCAATTGTTATTTCATAAGTTGTGAATTCAATTTACTTAACTGTTTGATTGATAATTCATTCTTGTGTGTTGATTAAGGTGGCCACTTAGTTTTTCATGCAGGGATTTGAAGCTAAAATATAAGAACGATCCCTACTTATTATGAACGTTTTTATTTGATTAAAAACGATCCCTACTTACATATCTACTACAATTGTCAACAAGAGGGTTTAATTTGTGTGTTAAGTAATTTTCGCATCAAATTTTGGCGCCGTTGCCGGGGATTAGCAAAGTTGCTAATCCCTCGTTATTTCTTTTTATTTATTTTTCTTTTGTTTTCTATCTTAGTTATTGATTTGTTTGTTTCATTGTTTTTAGGTACTAGTGTATGACTCGAAGTTCCCAACCTGTTCATAAGAATATTTTGGACTTTGACGACGATTTTGAGAGGACTTTGAGAAGACAAAAGAACCAGCAAGAGTCTAACCCACCTAGCCCTGAACCTGACCTTGAAGAACAAGTTTTAGAAGGGGAAGAAAGGGGCACGGCAGAGACTTTTGAGGAAGTACCCATCATGGCAGCCGACAATCGAACAATCAAGGAGCTTTCGGCTTCGGGAATGGACAATGCCGCACCTTTATGTATTCAATATCCCATGGCAGCTCAAGGCAAGACCGAGGAGTTTGAATTGAAGTCTAGCTTGTTGCACCACATCCCAAAGTTCCATAGGCTGTCCATGGAAGACCCTAACAAGCACTTGAAGGAATTTGAAGTGGTTTGTTCAAGCATGACCCCTGTCAATGTCGATGGTAGCATCTTAAAGATGAAGGCTTTTCCATTCTCTCTAATGGACAAAGCTAAAGATTGGTTATTTGAGCTAGCACCAGGGACAGTGACATCTTGGGAAAGTATGAAATGAGCGTTCTTGGAGAAATTTTTCCCCACTTCAAGAATCATTCTCCTGAGGAAACAAATAAGTGGCATACAACAAAAGTAAGGTGAATCCTTTCCTACTTATTATGAACGTTTTAAATCACTTGTTGCTTCTTGTCCACAACATCAAATGAAGGAAGAGTTGCTCCTTCAATATTTCTATGAAGGCCTTCTACCAATTGAACGTCAAATGCTAGATGCCTCGGCGGGAGGAGCTTTGGTAAATAAAACACCCATGGCAGCCAAGACACTCATTGCAACCTGTGCATTGAATGCACAACAATACGATGGCATGGGACAAAGGGATAGGATAACCCACGGCCACAAGTTAATGAGGTAAGCTCTTCGTCCGATATTCAATCTCAATTAGCTAATCTTACTTTTATTGTGTCTCAGATGGCCGAAGGTATGAAGATCCAAGGACCAATGGTGTGTGGAGTATGTTCTATTTAAGGACATGTTTCTGACAAGTGTCCTCAACTTATTGAGAATGGTGGATGGGAGAGCGCGAATGTAATTGGATTTCAAAGCCAAAATCAACCAAGGAACGATCCATATTCCAACACCTACAATCCCGGTTGGAGAGATCACCCAAACTTCAAGTGGAGGGAGCCACAACAACCCCAATCACAAGGAGGCTTTAGGCAACAACCCCCGGGCTTCTACAACAAGCCATACACACCCACACAAGCACCTCCACAATCTGCCCAAACAAATTCAGGTAACACTTTAGACAATGATACACTTCTTAAATTACTAACTAACTTGTCTCAGGGGCAAGAAAATCAAGCCAAGGCAATGCAAAACAATGACAAAAGTGTGGATCATTTGGAGAAACAAATTGGGCAGATTGCAGATTTTGTAGGGAAATTTCGAGACCAAGGCCAACTCCCTAGTTCTACCATTCCAAATCCAAAAGGAGGGTTCGAAGGTGCAAAAGCCATAGTGTTGAGTAGTGGAAAAGAAGTTGGGGCAGGTTCTTCATCAAAAACAGGTCATAAAGAGGATGAAAAACTGCACTTTGAAGAGGGGGAAACAACCAAACCCACGGCAAGGGTGGAACTCCCTTTGCCGCAAGTTTCTAGTGACCCTAAGCCATCCAATCTATCCAATAAAGGTAAGAATGTGTCAAATTCAGTTCCTACTAATGTTTTTCCTTCGAATGTTCATTTTCCTAGTAGGTTCATGCAAACAAAGAAGGAGGAAGCTGAAAAAGACATTCTTGAGACATTTAGGAAAGTTCAAGTTAACATACCCCTTTTGGATGCAATCAAGCAAGTTCCACGCTATGCCAAGTTTTTAAAGGAGTTGTGCACCACTAGGAAGAGGATTTCGACCAAGGAGGTTGTCAAGGTAGGTGAACATGTCTCCGCCATCTTGCAACGAAAACTACCCCCAAAATGCAAACATCCGGGTAGTTTTACAATTCCTTGTGTCATTGGTAATATTCGCTTTGAATCTACCATGCTAGACTTAGGTGCTTCTATAAATGTTATGCCATACTCAATTTATGCATCTATAAATTTAGGAGTGTTGAAAAATGATGGTGTAATCATACAATTGGCCGATAGATCTAACGCCTATCCAAAGGGAGTTTTGGAAGATGTTTTAGTGCAGGTTAATCATTTAATCTTCCCGGCGGATTTCTATGTTCTTGACATGGATGAATCGGATCATGCCACTTCATTACCCATCCTCCTTGGAAGGCCATTCATGAAAACGGCCCGGACCAAGATTGACGTGTTTAATGGAACTTTGTCCATGGAATTTGATGGGGAAGTTGTTAATTTCAATCTTTCTGATTCTATTAAGTACCCTAGTGAGGACCATTCATGTTTCTCTATTGATATAATTGACTCTTTGGCGCAGGGATATCTTGACGATTTGAATGATGATGCGCTTGAAAAAGTCATTACAAGAGGCATGGAACGCAACAACGAGGAGGTAGCACCTAGATTAACCCACGGCACACCTAAAGCACTTCATGCCGTGTCTCCTAGTGAGGAAGTTAGTGAGATGGTTGCTGCCCTTGAGTTGTTGCTACGCATGATGGTAAGTTTCCTAATCGTGAGTCAATTCCTATTTCGACTAACAAGTTGCTTCCGTCCATAATTCAGGCACCCGTCCTTGAACTAAAACCATTACCAAGCCATTTGAAGTACATTTTCTTGGGAGAAAATGAGACCCTACCTGCCATCATCTCCTCCTCCCTCACGGCCCAAGAAGAGGAGAAACTAGTTCAAGTTTTCAAAAAGTTCAAATCTGCCCTAGGATGGACATTGGCCGATATCAAAGGTATAAGCCCTACAACATGCATGCATCACATATTTCTTGAGGAGGGGGCCAAACCAACTAGAGAGGCTCAACGCCGTCTTAACCCTCCGATGATGGAAGTTGTGAAAAAGGAGATAATCAAACTTCTAGATTGTGGAGTCATCTATCCAATCTTGGGTAGTAAGTGGGTTTCACCTATCCAATGTGTGCCTAAGAAATCCAGTGTGACGGTTGTGGAAAATGCCGAGAATGAGCTTGTACCTTCTCGCATTCAAACCGGTTGGAGAGTATGCATTGATTATAGGAAGATAAATGCCACCACAAGGAAGGATCACTTCCCCTTGCCGTTCTTGGATCAAATGCTTGAAAGGTTAGCTGGTTATTCCTTTTATTGTTTTCTTGATGGATACTCTGGTTATAATCAAATTGTTATTGCCCCGGATGATCAAGAAAAGACCACTTTTACTTGTCCCTTTGGAACGTTTGCATATCGACGCATGCCATTCGGTTTGTGCAATGCTCCAGCCACGTTTCAAAGGTGTATGGTTAGCATCTTTTCTGATTATGTTGAAAGGATTATTGAAATATTCATGGATGATTTTAGTGTATTTGGTAGTTCATTTGATAATTGCTTGGATAATCTTACTTTAATCTTGAAACGATGTGTTGAAACAAACCTTGTGTTAAATTGGGAGAAATGCCATTTTATGGTTAAACAAGGTATTGTTTTGGGTCATATAATCTCTGAAAAAGGAATTGAAGTTGATAAGTCTAAAATAGATCTTGTACGCTACTTACCCTCTCCTACTTCAGTGAGAGAGGTTCGTTCTTTTCTTGGTCATGCAGGATTCTATCGACGATTTATCAAGGACTTTTCCAAGATTGCACAGCCCCCATGCCGTCTCCTCCAAAAGGAAGTGCCTTTCGAGTTCAACGAGGCGTGTGAGAAAGCATTCAACCATCTCAAAGAACTCCTCACCACGACACCAATTATAACTCCACCAGATTGGTCCATTCCCTTCGAACTAATGTGTGATGCATCGGATTATGCACTTGGAGCTGTTTTGGGCCAAAGGAAAAACAAGCAGCCACATGTTATTTATTATGCTTCACGCACTTTAAATGATGCTCAATTGAATTATTCTACAACTGAAAAAGAACTCTTGGCGGTTGTATTTGCATTAGATAAGTTTAGATCATATCTACTTGGCACTAAAGTAATTGTTTTCACTGACCATGCAGCCTTGAAGTATCTTCTCACCAAAAAGGAGGCCAAACCAAGACTCATTCGTTGGATGCTCCTACTTCAAGAGTTCGATATTGAAATTAGGGACAAGAAAGGGTGTGAAAACGTGGTGGCTGACCACCTAAGTAGAATGGTGCGTGAGTGATAGGAGCATATTCATGCGACTTAATTAGCTTGTTCTCGTGCATTTATGTTGTGTTTCCTTAGTTATTTTAGTGTTTAAAGTCACTTTTGTGTATTTTCAGATTATAAGGCCAAAGTGTGCAAGAAGATGCAAATTGGAGTCTTTTGGAGCAAAAGAGGAATGAATGAGTTGAAGACTTGAAGAAACGATGAATTCCTACTCCAACGATGAATTCCTACTTCAATGAGGATTCCTACTCCAACAAGGTTTCCTACTTGAAGTAGGAAAGTTAACCATAGGTTTCCCGTTTTGGTAACCTTTCCTAATCTAAACGTCCGTATTTTCTGGCCACTTTGAAGGCCTTGTAGGCACTTTAGGATACAAAACAAAGGCCCTAGGCCCCTTAAACCCCTTTGCCATGCCTTAACCCTTCTTCCCTTCCCTTGCCGTGCAAGGGGGGCCAATTTTGTCCTAGGTTTGCACTTAAAACACATGCTCCTAACCTAATTTAAAACCCTAGCCATACCTTGCAGCCATTCCCTTTTAATTTCTGATTTTATTTCCTAATTTTAAAAGCCTTTGATTTAATTTTAATAAGCTAGGGTTTTATTTCTGAAACCATATATATTTTAAACCCCTAGCCGCACCCTAGTCTCTTCTCTCTCATTCATTTTTCATTCTCTTCATCATTCAGCCATTCATTCAAAAACCTTTCAGCCGCAGCCACCATTCACCCTATTCTTCTCTGCCGCAGCCTTCCTCCTCCATTCCAGCCATTATCCAACCTTGCCGCAGCCACTCCATCCATTCCCCACTCCATTCCCAACCTCCATACACCTTCCCACCTCCTTGCCGCACCACCATATCACCCTAAACCCATCTATAACCCAGAAAACCATCCAAAAACACCATAAAACCTCTCTGCCGCAGCAAGAAGAAAGGAGAAAGAGGAGCTTAAACGCGCAGAAATTCAAGTGGATTCGTTGGGCGTTCTAGGTGTAATCAATCTTTTGTTCTTTATGTTTAATTTCAATTTTGTTTCTTTTTCTGTGAACATGAGAGGCTAAACCCCTAGTTAGCTAGGGGGTGATTCGAAACCATGTTTATGCTTGCAATATGAATTGATTACCTTTGGTTGGAATTTCATGAGTTGTGGATTCAATTCGTTTAACTGTTTGATTGATAACTTATTTGTGTATGTTTATTGAGAGTGCACGCTTAGTTTTCATGCATGAATATGACGCTAGAATATAAGTGAGTTTCACCTAATAGTTACAAACTTATATTCACAAGTAGTGGAGGTTGCTTATAAACAATCGCGTTAAATGAATTCTTGGCACTAGTTTCATGCTCATCATAGTAATGAACGCCTCGTCAACACTTATAGTTTTCATATTGCTTAATGATCTTTGATTGTACCTTTATTGTGCTTTTCACGTAAAGGACTTTTGGAGAATGTTTTGAATTGTGTATGCGCTGTCCCATCCAATTCATTAACTTAAGGAAAACTTGAAGGTTAATTTAAGCGGACCTAATTAACCCGGAGTGTTGAGTTTCATGATTCATCGAAAGACCAACTGAAAATCATCTTGTATGCAAGTGTGACATGTTGATGTGAAATAAGATAGCACTCAAATTAAACCCTCTTTTTGACAATTGTAGTATAGATATAAGTAGGGATCGTTCTAGGCTGGGGATTAGGAGGGATTGCTAATCTAATGAAAATTGACTCAAAGATGTGAAAATATGCTTTAAAACACTTTAAATGACCTCACAAGACTCTTACTAGCTTATCTGACCAAAAACAAACTTTAAAGACTCAAAACAACTTGAAACAACCAAAAAGACTCAATTTAGACTCTAGGACTTAATTTGGACGAAAATACACTTGGTTTTGACTCTAAAGACTCAAAAAGACTCTTTTGGACAGATTTGGAACAAATAAGAAAGGGGGTTTTGATTTTGGACGAATTTAAAAGAAACCAAGTAACTTAAAACTTTAAAACAGATTTTAGACGAATTTCAGAAAACTAATGGATGACGGGATAACCAAGGGATACTTCTCCACACATGATACTTTCTAACATAAATTGATTTCCAGTTGCTTTTCCGATAAACCATGAACCTCAACACCGCAGATTAACCGTGACATCACTAATTAACCCTCAGATTTCCCTTAAGTTAGTGGATTGGATGACATCATACGACAACCCAAAGCATTCTTCAAAAAGTCCCCTACATGACATCATAATAGAGATACGGTCAAAGATCATTACGTTCAATGGAAATCATAAGTATTGACAAAGCACTTGTAACTATGACATCATGATACGCATGCTAGGAATTTACTTAACATGATTGTGAAAACAACCTTAACTACTTGTGAATATAAGTTTGTGACGATTATGTGAAACACCCTTATATTCTAGCCCCAAATTCAAGCATGCAAATTAAGCAGGCCTCCCTAATAAACATACAAGAATAAGTTATCCATCAAACGGTTAAGTAAATTGCGTTCATAATTTATGAAATCACAACTGGACTTAATCAACTCATATTATAAATGTAATCATGGTTTCAAAGCATCCCTAGGCTAAAACGAGTTTAGCCTCTCATGTTCATGACAAAACAAAGCAATATAGATTTAAACATTCAAAATAAAAGATAGATTACACCTAAAAACGTCCAACACTCCAACTTGAATGCACAAACGCCCAAGGCTTGGTCTTCCTTCTCCTCCTCCTTGCTAAGTCACGGCACAAGGTCTAGGGTGGTGTTGTAGATGATTTTCTAGGTTTTGGATGGATTTAGGTATGTATGGTGGTGCGGCAAGGGATGATGGTGGTGTATGGAGGTTGGGATGGAGGTGTGGAAGTAGGGGAATGATGGATGGGTGGTTGCAAGGTTACGGCAAAGGGTTGATTTCTGAAGGAATGTATGAATGTTGTGGGAAGGGGTGGTGGTCTAAATGGTGCGGCAAGGAATTAGGGAGTTCTAGAAGGCTAGGTGCGGCACACATGTAGGGATAGGATAAGGTGTTTTAGAAACTGTGTTTAAGGAAGATTCCTAATCCTAAAGGGCCTAGGACATGTGATATAAGAGTAGGAAAAGGATTGTGATTCCTAAACCTACAAGGAATGGTGTCTTGCGGCATTGGTATGGATAAGTCTGCTAGAAACTGAAATAGGTGTTTAGATGTGTAATTGATTCCCCCTAATTAGCTAGGTTTAAGTCCCAATCTGATTTGGATAGGATAGAATAGGATAATGTTAGAGTTAGGAAAGGATAAGGTTGGTTAGGATAGGATAAGATAAGGTTGGATAAGGTTGGATAAGGTTCCTTGTTTCTTGCTTCTTCCTTATCTTCATTGGAATAGAACTTCTTCCACCAGATTTGTAGCCTTTCCTAGCTCTTCTTGTCTTCAATTTCGTCCATCCTCTTCGCTCCATGGTTAAGCTATCCAATCCATGCCCAAAAATGCTCCAAATAGCCTCAAAATGCACTTTCTTGCTCCCTTTGCCATTAGAACCTAAAAACATACGAAAATGTCTTAAAATACTAAAACAACTATGAATTAACAACATAAATGCACGAAAACAAGCTAAGTAAGTCGCATAAATATGCTCCTATCAAATTCCCCCACACTTAGCTTTTGCTAGTCCTCGAGCAAAACGAAATAAACCAAAACAAACAAAACACATTCTAAACCTTCCAACATGTGCCTCAGGGATTTCCAACGAACATGACACATTAATGAACATCATTCCCACGGTTTTTAGCTTTCTTTACACTTCAACAAACACTTAACCATAGTTACTACTTATTAGTTGATAGGAGCATATTTAGGCGACTTACTTAGCTTGTTTTCATGCATTTATGTTAGTAATTCATAGTTGTTTTAGTCTTTTAAAGTATTTTCGTGTGTTTTTAGGTTCTAATGGCAAATGGAGCAATAAAGTGCATTTTGAGGCTATTTGGAGCATTTTTGGGCATGGATTGGATAGCTTAATCATGGAGCAAAGAGGATGGACGAAATTGAAGACTAGAAGAGCTAGGAAAGGCTACAAATCTGGTGGAAGAAGTTCTATTCCAATGAAGATAAGGAAGAAGCAAGAAACAAGGAACCTTATCCCACCTTATCCAAACCTTATCTTATCCTATCCTAGAAACCTTATCCTATCCTATCTCTAACATTATCCTTTCCTCTCCTATCCAAATCAGGTTAGACTTATTCCTAGCTAATAATAGGGAATTAACTACACATTTAAGCACATAATTCAGTTTCTAGAAGCCTTATCCACTAAATGGCCGCAAGAACCCCATTCCTTGTAGGTTTAGGAATTGCAATCCTTTTCCTACACAAATATCATGTATCCTTGGCCCTTTAGGTTTAGGAATCTGCCCTAAACCTTCCCTTCTAGAAACCTTATCTCAGCCCTATTAATGTGCCGCACCAAAACCTTCTAGAAATCCCTAAATCCTAGCCGAATTCCCTATTCCAAATCCCACTTGATTTCTGCCTTGAGTTAACCTTTTTCCAATGGGATTAGGCAATCCTTTTCCTACACTAAGTGTGCCAAACTAGCCTATATAAACAGCCTTGCCGTGCCATTTAATGAGCACCACCTCTCATACACATTCATTAATTCCAGAAATTCGTCCAACCCTCTCCACACCTTTGCCGCAGCCACCAAACATCTTTCTCCTTAGTTTTAAGCTTTGCCGCACCATCCCCTTCCCCTAAACACTACTATATCCCTCCATGACCATGCATCCATACACCTAAGGCCCTAAACCTGTCCCTAGACCTTTGCCGCACCAAGGAGGAGGAGAAGGAAGCTCGGAAGTTCATGCAATTCGAGTTTGCGTCGCTGGAATTTCTAGGTGTTTCTTTTCCTTTAATTTCAATGTTTGATTTCAATTCTCTTTGTTTTGTGCGTATGAGGAACTAAACCCCACCTTGGCTAGGGGGGGATTCGAAATACATGTTTATGCTTGCGATATGATTTGATTACTTCTAATTGCGTTTCATAAGTTGTGAATTCAATTTACTTATCTATGTGAATTACATTGATTTGTGTGTGTTGGTTGAGAGTGCACGCTTAATTATCATGCATAAATTGGATGCTAGGATATAAGGAAATTTCACCTAATCGTTATGGAATTATATTCACAAGTAGTAAAGGTTGATGATCTCAATCGCGTTAAGTAAATTCTTGGCATAAGTTTCATGCAATCATAGTAACAAGTGCTTCGTCAATGCTTATGGTTTTCATAGAACTTAATGATTCTTGCTTGTATCTCTATTATGCAATCATGTAGGGGACTTGTGGGGAATGTTTTGGGTTGTTGTATGCAATCATCCAATTCAATAACGTTAGGAAAATCTGAAGGTTAATTTAAGCGAACCTAATTAACTTGGGGCGTTGAGAATTCATGGGTTATTGAAAAGCAATTGGAAATCGTTTTATATGCAAGTATAACATGTGTGGAGATGAACCCCTTAGCTAGCTTCCCATCCATTCAATTCCATCAAATTCGTTTTTACAATCTGTCCTAATTTAAAAAGTTTGTTTTGTTTTTAATTTCGGCCAAAACCAATCCCCCTTTACTTTGTTGAGTCATAGTAGTTAGAAATCACTTTAGTTTGTGTTTTTAAGTGTCTTAGGTCAAGTTAAAACCAATTTTCGTCCAAAGTTGTGTCTAGTGATCAAAACTGCCCAGATTGTGTTTTTAACGCAGTTTTGAGTGTTTTCTTGCTGTTTTGAGTCTTTTGGTTTGTTTTGGTGTTTTAAAGTTTAGTTTTGCATTCTTTGAGTCTAGTATAGTGTTTTATATTGTGTTTTTACGTTTTTTAGTCAAATCCAAGTGATTAACAATCCCTCCTAATCCCCGGTCCAGAACGATCCCTACTTACATTCTTCACTACAATTGATAAAAAGAGGGTTTAATTTGTGTGCGTATAATTCTCGCATCATTAGTTCACATATAATTAATTAAAACAATGTATTGAATGTAGTAACATGCCTTAGAGAATTCCCTCAATGCCTCACTAGAATGCACTCTATTTTCACACAGATTTTCTAACTTCACACCCTACACTAGGTATATGTGAGAAGATTGATGTAGATATGAAGACTAACACTCACATATGTTATATAAAGAAAGCATTTTCTGGATTTACGATAATGACATGAATATGATCTCATGAATGGAATGCTACTACTTAGAATGAGAACCAGTGATTACATATGCTCATACCAAATTCAAACTCCACATATTGAACACATAACATCAGGATTGAAGTTGAGGGTTGTAACGAGGCTAAGGTATTGGCTAACAAAGAAAGGTAAGGATAAACAAAAGTTCTTAAAGCAATAGTAAGCAAAGTAATGAATTTGACACTTAAACTCACTTCTAATGGCAAAAACCAACTTTTAAACACAAGGGAAGATTCATGCAACATTTAGGGTCAAATTCACTCTTTTGGACCCTTCCTTCAACAACCAACACTTGTGAGTTCATTCTCACTTATTTTTCAACTCCTTTTCTTTCTTTTGAACACTTTTCTATTTTCTTTTGATTTTTCTACGAATTTCTCTTCTTTTCTTCTTTTTTTTTTTTTTTTTTCCTTTCTTTTTTTCTTTTTCGTGCCCAATCATCTTCCCCCACACTTGTTTTCCGCCATAAATTGACTAAAGGAGTTCACTCTAAGTCGTACTTCACTATCCTTTAAGAACCATGGTATGGAAAGTCCTAATCTAGGCTAGGTGAGGATAATGTGGCTAACAACGAAAATAGGCTTTGAAAAGGCTCAAGAGGGTTAATCCTACAATACATATGAAAAGGGATAGGCTTTTTGGCTCTGGCTTGACTAACAACTTCATCTTATTGTATGTTATGCAATCAATACCATGCTTTGAATGAAATGGGCATGAGTTCTAGTATTTGGAACTATAATGAAATGCATTCTAAATAGCAACCAAGCAAAGAATGATGAGATCATGCAATGACTTTAGAAAACAAGAAATCACAGATTATACTCTCCAAAGAACGTTATAGGCTCAAGTCTGATATGAGAATTATACGCACACAAATTAAACCCTCTTTTTATCAATTGTAGTGAAGAATGTAAGTAGGGATCGTTCTGGACCGGGGATTAGGAGGGATTGTTAATCACTTGGATTTGCCTCAAAAACGTAAAAACACAATATAAAACACTATACTAGACTCAAAGAATGCAAAACTAAACTTTAAAACACCAAAACAAACCAAAAGACTCAAAACAGCAAGAAAACACTCAAAACTGCCTTAAAAACACAATCTGGGCAGTTTTGAACACTAGACACAACTTTGGACGAAAATTGGTTTTAACTTGACCTAAGACACTCAAAACTACAAACTAAAGTGATTTCTAACTACTATGACTCAACAAAGTAAAGGGGGATTGGTTTTGGACGAATTTAAAAACAAAACAAACTTTTTAAATTAGAACAGATTGTAAAAACGAATTTGATGGAATTGAATGGATGGGAAGCTAGCTAAGGGGTTCATCTCCACACATGTTATACTTGCATATAAAACGATTTCCAATTGCTTTTCAATAACCCATGAATTCTCAACGCCCCAGATTAACCGTGAATTGCACTAATTAACCCTCAGATTTTCCTAACATTATTGAATTGGATGATTGCATACGACAACCCAAAGCATTCCCCACAAGTTCCCTACATGAATTGCATAATAGAGATACAAGCAAGAATCATTAAGTTCTTTGAAAACCATAAGCATTGACGAAGCACTCGTTACTATGAATTGCATGAAACTTATGCCAAGAATTTACTTAACGCAATTGAGATCATCAACTTTTACTACTTGTGAATATAATTCCATAACGATTAGGTGAAATTTCCTTATATCCTAGCATCCAATTTATGCATGATAATTAAGCGTGCACTCTCAACCAACACACACAAATCAATGTAATTCACATAGATAAGTAAATTGAATTCACAACTGATGAAACGCAATTAGAGGTAATCAAATCATATAGCAAGCATGAACATGTATTTCGAATCCCCCCCTAGCCAAGGGGGGGGGTTTAGTTCCTCATACGCACAAAACAAAGAGAATTGAAATTAAACATTGAAATCAAAGGAAAAGAAACACCTAGAAATTCCAGCGACGCGAACTTGAATTGCATGAACTTCCGAGCTTCCTTCTCCTCCTCCTTGGTGCGGCAAAGGTCTAGGGACAGGTTTAGGGCCTTAGGTGTATGGATGCATGGTCATGGAGGGATGTAGTAGTGTTTAGGGGAAGGGGATGGTGCGGCAAAGCTTAAAACTAAGGAGAAAGGTGTTTGGTGGCTGCGGCAAGGGTGTGGAGAGGGTTGGACGAATTTCTGGAATGAATGAATGTGTATGAGAGGTGGTGATCTGATCTAGGGGTTAATATGAGTATATATAGGCACTTAAAACCCTAGTGTAATCGGATATGGACTTGAATAACCCAAATCCACAAGGAAATAGGCTTAGAAATCAGAAATAAAAAGGGATAATGCTTCCTAGGTGCGGCAGGTAAGGAGATGAGGTGATAAGGCTTCTAGAATGCCTTGCAAGGCAAGGGAAATCAGCTTTCTAGAAGGGATAGGTGCGGCACTAAAGGATAGGGCAGATTAGGGCTTCTAGAAACCCTCTAATGCAAGGAAAACTCACGGCAAGGATGGATAAGGTTTCTAGAACAAGGATAAGGTATCCTAAATGGATAAGGTGCCCTAAATGGATAAGGACTCCTCATTGCACTTGGAAACTTTGCCTATTAGGATTAGGAAACCTTGTCTTCGTCATTCCTTCTTCATCTTGGACTCCTTTTCCTTCTTGGACTTGGAAAACTTCTTTGTTGCTTCACTTGAGACCATTTGGATTTTGACTTTCCTTCATCAAGTAGGAAACTTTGTTTTTCTAGGAATCCTAATTCAACTAGGAAACCATCTTCCATTAGGGACTTTCCTACTTCAACTAGGAAACCTAGCTCAAGTAGGAATCATCATCTTCAAGTCTTCAATTTCGTCCATCATCTTGGCTCCAAGCATATGATGTCCATTCCAAGCTCTAATTTGCTCCAAAAGGCTCCAAAATGCATCCTTTTGCATACTTTGCCCTTAAAACCTGAAAATACATAAAACTAGCTTAAAAGACTACTTTACTAAGGAAAAACACTATAAATGCACAAAAACAAGCTAAACTAAGGTGCGTAAATATACTCCTATCAAATTCCCCCACACTTAGCTTTTGCTAGTCCTCGAGCAAAACAAAATGAAACAAAGTAAATAAACGAAGTAAAACGAGTAAAACACAACCTACACCTTCCAACAATCGCCTCAGGGATTTCCAATGCACATGACATGTTAAAAATCAGCATTGCCACAGATTTTAGCCATCTTTACGGTTAAGCATTTACTTAATCATGGTCACTACTCATTAGTTCATAAATAACCAAATACAACATGATTTTGAATGTAGTAACATGCCTTAGAGAATTTCCTCAATTCCTTACTAGATATGCACTCAATTTTCACACAGATTTTCTGACTGCACACCCTATACTAGTTATATGTGAGAAGATAGATGTAAATATGAAAACGAATGCTCACATATATGTATGACAAAGAAAGCACTTTTCGGAGTTAAAAACATGTTTAGATATGATCTCATGAATGGAACGCTACTACTTAGATGCGAGAACCAGTGACACCATATGCTCAAACCAAATTCAAACTCCACAAATTGAAACACACAACACTCAAGATTAAAGTCAAGGGTTGTAACGGGGCTTGGGGAGTTGGCTAACAACGAAAGGATAGGGAAAACAAACGTTCTTTAAAGCAATAGTAAGCAACATAATGAAATTGAACTTAGAATTCCCCTTAGAATGCCGAAATCAACTTTTAAACTCAAAGGGAAGGTTCAAGCAATCAATTAGGGCCGAATTCAATGCTTTGGACCCTTCCTTCAACAAACAACACTTGAGAACACTCTTTCACATCTTTTCAACTCCTTTTTCATTCTTTTCACAACTTTTCTTTTTTTCTTCTTATTTTCCACGAAATTTTTTTTCTTTTTTTTTTTTCTTTTCTTTTCTTTTCTTTGCCGTGCCTCATTCAAGACTTTGGCACACCCATATATCAAGAATCCTTCCCCCACACTTGTTTTCTGCAATGCAATGATCAAAAGGAATTCATCTTGAGTTATGCTTTTACTATGCTTCAAGAACAAAGGTATGGGTGGTCCTACTCTAGGCTAGGTGAGGATAATTGTGGGTTAACAAAGAAAGTAGGCTACACAAGGCTCAACGGGGTTAAATCCTACAAAACAAATGAAATAGGGAAATATGGCAATTTGGCTATGGTGGTCACTACACAACTTCATCTTGAATATGTGTTATGCAAATCAATAACATGCTTTGAATGAATTGGGCATGAGTTCTAGTGTTTGGAACTAAATGATGAAACGCCTTCTAAGTAGCAACCAAGCAAAGAATAATGAGATCATGCAACGACTTTTAGAAAACAACAATGCACAGATTATTAACTCTCCAAATAAACGTTTAGGCTCAAGTCTCACAAGGTTGTAGCATTAGTTTGAGTTCCTTCCTTCAAGCATGTTACAAAAACTGATTTTTTTTTCTTTTATGATTGCATGTGAATTCATAAGTTATAACCACAACTAAGCATGAACCAAAGAGTAAATCAAACTTTCATCCATGTTTACAACTCTCTTTAATAGTCATGCAATTACAAACCGAATCCTCATCATTGTGTTGGAAGGTACCCTAAGACACAAAAACAACTCTTTTTTGGGTTTTTTGAAACAATTTTTCAAATTTTTATGGGATTTTCGAATTTTTAAGTCAAAACACACTAAAACAGTTTAAAAACACTTAAAAAACAGCAAGAAACAACATTAGAAGTTATGGTGGATAAAACCCTACGAATTTGCATCAAAACACTTTGGTTACCCCCTCCACACTTAAATCAAACATTGTCCTCAATGTTTCAAGCATAGACTCACACAAATAACAAACAAACAAACAAAACAACATCTAACAACCTAACATGGCAGAAACAAAATCAACAACAAAGAGAAGAGTTTAGGAACGCAAATCTGGAATTGGAGTGCTTTCTCGGTCTTCCTTTGTTGAATGCATGGGTTGCCTCCCAAGTAGCGCTTGCTTTAACGTCGTACAGCCGGACGAAGACCTCATTCACTCCTTACTAGGGCCCACGGCTTCCAAGGGTATGTCATCCACGGCATGCTCCACAAAGGTGTCATAATAGGGCTTCAAACGATGCCCGTTCACCTTGAATTCGTGTCCCGTTTTCAAGCTTTGGATTTGGACTGCACCATGAACAAAAACATTAGTAATAACAAATGGTCCAATCCACTTAGAACGTAACTTACCGAGAAACAAACGTAAACGGGAATTGAACAATAGCACTTTCTGCCCAATTGAGAATGATTTCCCACGGATCATGTTGTCATGGAAAGCTTTGGTCTTTTGCTTGTAAATGCTTGCATTATCGTACGCCTCGTGCCTTATCTCATCAAGCTCATTCAATTGGAATTTCCTAAGACTTCCCGCTTCATCTAAGTGCATGTTGAACTTCTTGACGGCCCAAAGAGCTTTATGCTCCAACTCCACGAGAAGATGGCACGCCTTGCCATAGACAAGTCGAAAAGGGGACATCCCAATGGGGGTTTTGTATGCCGTACGATACGCCCAAAGTGCATCATCTAACCGTAAGCTCCAATCCTTCCTTGTTGGCCCAACGGTCTTCTCAAGTATTTGCTTGATCTCTCGGTTGGAAACCTCGGCTTGGCCATTCGTTTGAGGATGGTAAGGTGTAGAAACCTTATGGGTGACATGGTATTTCCTCAATAACGCTTCAATGGTCCGATTGCAAAAGTATGACCCTCCATCACTAATGATCACTCGTGGCATTCCAAACCTTGCAAAAATGTTAGTTCTAATAAAATCTGCAACCACTTTAGAATCATTAGTCCGGGTGGCCTTGGCTTCCACCCATTTTGACACATAATCAACCACAAGCAAAATATACATGAAACCATATGATGAAGGGAAGGGACCCATAAAATCAATACCCCAAACATCAAAAATTTCAACATTTAGGATAGAAACCTGCGGCATTTGGTCCTTTGCACTAATACCACCCATTCTTTGGCATTTATCACATGTTAAGCAAAACGTTCTAGCATCCTTAAAAATACTAGGCCAATAAAATCCACATTGTAACACTTTGAGGGCCGTGCGTTGTGTGCCAAAGTGCCCTCCACATGCATATGTGTGACAAAAACTCAAAATTGAATGACATTCAGAATCGTGCACACAACGACGTATAATCTGATCGGGGCAAAATTTCCATAAGTATGGATCATCCCACACATAAAACCGTGCATCATGCCTAAGTTTATCACGTTGGTGCCTAGTGAACTCACTTGGAATACGTTTTGACACCAACAAATTAACAATATCGGCATACCAAAATGTACTAACCTTAATGGACAACAATTGTTCATCGGGGAATGTCTCGGCAATGGGTAGGGCCTCTTCATTGTGCACCATTCGGCTTAGGTGGTCAGCCACCACGTTTTCACTTCCCTTCTTGTCCCGAATCTCTATGTCGAACTCTTGAAGTAGCAACATCCATCGAATTAGCCGTGGCTTGGCCTCCTTTTTAGTGAGCAAGTACTTCAGAGCTGCATGATCAGTGAAAACAATTACTTTAGTACCAATTAGATATGATCGAAATTTATCTAAAGCAAAGACAACGGCAAGAAGTTCTTTTTCCGTAGTGGAGTAGTTCAACTAGGCGTCGTTCAACGTTCGTGAGGCATAGTAGATGACATGCGGCCTCTTGTCCTTTCTTTGTCCCAAAACAGCCCCTAAAGCATAATCGGACGCATCACACATAAGCTCGAACGGGAGGCTCCAATCCGGGGGAACAATAATGGGTGCCGTGGTCAACAACTCCTTGAGTTGGTTGAATGATGCCGTGCACTCCTTGGTGAATTCAAACGTCACGTCTTTTTGTAGGAGGCGGCAAAGAGGTTGTGCAACCTTCGAGAAATCCTTGATAAACCTACGATAGAATCCTGCATGGCCAAGAAAAGAACGAACCTCTCTAACCGAAGTTAGAGAGGGTAAGTGACGTACAAGATCTATTTTCGACTTATCAACCTCAATACCGTTTTCAGAGACTATATGACCTAAAACTATGCCTTGTTTAACCACGAAATGGCATTTCTCCCAATTAAGAACAAGGTTAGTTTCAACGCAACGTTTTAAGATTAAACTAAGATTATGCAAGCAACCATCAAAAGAATCACCAAACACGCTAAAATCATCCATAAACACTTCAATGATTTTCTCAACATAATCAGAAAATATGCTCATCATGCATCGTTGAAATGTAGCAGGTGCATTACATAAACCAAAAGGCATGCGACGATATGCAAAAGTACCGAAGGGGCATGTAAAAGTGGTTTTTTCTTGATCTTCGGGTGTTATGACAATTTGATTATAACCAAAATAACCATCAAGAAAACAATAGAAAGCATAACCGGCTAACCTCTCAAGCATTTGGTCGATGAACGGCAATGGGAAGTGATCCTTCCTTGTTGCGGCGTTTAGCTTCCTATAATCGATGCACACCCTCCAACCGGTTTGAATGCGTTGAGGAACAAGTTCATTCTCGGCATTTGCAACCACAGTCACTCCAGATTTCTTCGGAACGCATTGAACGGGTGAGACCCACTTACTATCTGAGATTGGATAGATTACTCCACAATCCAAAAGCTTGATTACCTCCTTCTTCACAACTTCCATCATCGGAGGGTTGAGACGGCGTTGAGCCTCTCGGGATGTTTTGGACCCCTCCTCTAGAAGTATACGATGCATGCATGTAGTAGGGCTAATTCCCTTGATGTCGGCCAAGGTCCATCCAATTGCCGTTTTGTACTCCTTAAGCACTCGCACCAATTTGCTCTCTTCTTGTGCCGTGAGTGAGGATGAAATAATGACGGGCAACGTGTCATCCTCGCCCAAGAAAACGTACTTCAAATGACTAGGCAACGGCTTAAGTTCAAGTGTAGGTGGCTGCACAACTGAGGGAAACATTTTATTAGCCGAAACTGAATTTAAAATAGGGTCCGAATACTTACCCGATTGTGATGGCAATGACTCGAGGGCAGCCACCATCTCAATGACCTCATCATTAGGGGGCACGGCAAAAGAATGATCATGCATGCCGTAGGTTCCCATGGTTGTGGCTTCAATGCTTTTCTTGTCCATGCCTTGTGCAATGACCAATTCAAGTGCATCGTTGTTCAATTTGTCAAAATAGTCCTGCGACAAAGAGTCAATTACATCAATAGCAAAACATGAATGATTCTCACTAGGGTACATCATAGAATCAGAAAGATTAAAATTAATAACTTCCCCATCAAATTCCATCGTCAACGTGCCATTATAGACGTCAATCTTTGTCCGAGCAGTTTTCATGAATGGCCTTCCGAGGAGGATGGGCAATGAAGGGGCATGGTCCGATTCATCCATCTCAAGTACGTAGAAGTCTGCCGGGAAGATCAAATGATTAACCTGCACTAACACATCTTCCAAAACTCCCTTTGGATAGGCATTAGATCTATCGGCTAATTGTATAATCACACCATCGTTTTTCAACGCTCCTAGGTTCATAGATGCATAAATTGAATATGGCATGACATTTATAGACGCACCTAGGTCTAACATGGCAGATTCAAACCTAGAATTACCAATAACACACGGAATTGTAAAACTACCCGGATCTTTGCATTTTGGGGGCAGCTTGCGTTGTAAGATGGCTGAGACGTTTTCACCTACTTTGACCACCTCCTTGGTCGAAATCCTCCTCCTATTGGTGCAAAGTTCCTTCAAGAACTTGGCGTACCTCGGGACTTGCTTGATTGCATCCAAAAGGGGGATATTGACTTGAACTTTCCGAAACGTCTCCAAAATGTCCTTTTCCGCTTCTTCTTTCTTTGTTTGCTTAAACCTACTAGGAAAAGGAAAATTCGCAGGAAAATCATTAGTAGGAACCGAACTTGACACGTTTTTACCTTTATTGGATGAATTGGACGACTTGGGATCACTTGGAACTTGCGGCACATTTGGTTCCACCTTGGCCGTGAGTGGCCTTTGCTCCTCCTCTTCAATTCTCAACTCGTCCTCCTCGTTGGAACGTGAATTGGATGGGTTGAGGTCAGATCCGACTTGCTTTCCACTTCGCAAATGCATAGCTTTTGCAGATTCGAATCCACCTTTCGCATTGACCACCGTTGAGCTAGGCAACCTTCCTTGCTCACGAAATTGCCCCATGAACTCGGCAATTTGTCCCACTTGTTTCTCCAAGTTGTCCACCCTCTTGTCTTGGATTTGCCTCTCTTTGTTTTGAGTTTGGACTTCCTGCGTCAAAGTAGTAAGTAATTGAAAAATCTTATCATTATCACTTGAATTACCTACATTGCTTTGGGCAGGTTGTGCTTGGGCTTGTGGTGGTGCCAACGGCTTTTGATAGAAACCCGGGGGTTGTTGCCTAAATCCGCTTTGTTGTTGACCTTGTTGGGGGTCTCGCCATTTGAAATTCGGATGATCACGCCAGCCGGGATTGTAAGTATTAGAAAACGGATCACCACGTGTTTGGTATTGGTTGCCATATCCCACGGCATTGAGTGTCTCCCACCCTCCATTCTCGATCAATTGTGGGCACTTGTCCGTAGGGTGTCCTTGCATGGAGCATACGCCACAAGAAGCTACGGTTTTGACTTTTGGACCTTCCACCACCTGAGAAAGCAACGTAGTAAGGTTAGCCATTTGATTTTGAAGTTCGGTTATGGCACTTACCTCATTGACTTGGTGTTACCGTGGGGTACTCCTCTGTCCAACGCCTTCGTATTGTTGAGCGTTCAATGCTCGATTAGCAATCAAGGTCTTTGCAGCCGTGGGGGTCTTGTCCACCAAGGCTCCTCCCGCTGAGGCATCTAGCATTTGACGTTCAATAGGTAGAAGTCCCTCGTAAAAGTATTGTAGAAGTAGTTCCTCCTTCATTTGATGATGTGGACATGAAGCAACAAGAGATTTAAAACGTTCATAATAAGTAGGAAAGGATTCACCTTCATCTTGTTGAATTCCACTTATCCTTTTTCGTAGGAGGATGACTCGAGAAGTTGGGAAAAACTTCTCCAAGTAAGCTCGTTTCATGCTCTCCCATGATGTGACAGTTCCGGGAGCCAATTCGTACAACCAATCTTTCGCTTTCTCTTGGAGAGAAAAGGGAAAGGCCTTCATCTTCAAGATGCTCTCATCCACGTTCACCGGAGTCATGCTTGAGCAAACGACTTCAAACTCCTTCAAGTGCTTGTTCGGATCTTCCATGGATAGCCCATGGTACTTCGGAATGTGATGTAACAGGCTTGACTTCAATTCGAACTCGGCAGTCTTGTCTTGAGCCGCCCTTGGGTATTGGATGCACAAGGGTGCGGCATTGGCCAATCCCGAAGCGGAAAGCTCCTTGATTGTTCGGTTGTCCGCTGCCATGTCTTCCACTTCTTCTTCAAATTCAGAAACGGACTCGGAACTTGCACTTGATTCACTAGGTTCCGGGTTCTTCCTTTTACGTCTCAACTCACGCTCAACATAAGAAACAAAATAACATAAGAATCTGATCTAATAAGAAAACGAAAATAACAATCCAAGGGATTAGCAAAGTTGCTAATCCCCGGCAACGGCGCCAAAATTTGATATGAGAATTATACGCACACAAATTAAACCCTCTTTTTATCAATTGTAGTGAAGAATGTAAGTAGGGATCGTTCTGGACCGGGGATTAGGAGGGATTGTTAATCACTTGGATTTGACTCAAAAACGTAAAAACACAATATAAAACACTATACTAGACTCAAAGAATGCAAAACTAAACTTTAAAACACCAAAACAAACCAAAAGACTCAAAACAGCAAGAAAACACTCAAAACTGCCTTAAAAACACAATCTGGGCACTTTTGAACACTAGACACAACTTTGGACGCAAATTGGTTTTAACTTGACCTAAGACACTCAAAACTACAAACTAAAGTGATTTCTAACTACTATGACTCAACAAAGTAAAGGGGGATTGGTTTTGGACGAATTTAAAAACAAAACAAACTTTTTAAATTAGAACAGATTGTAAAAACGAATTTGATGGAATTGAATGGATGGGAAGCTAGCTAAGGGGTTCATCTCCACACATGTTATACTTGCATATAAAACGATTTCCAATTGCTTTTCAATAACCCATGAATTCTCAACGCCCCAGATTAACCGTGAATTGCACTAATTAACCCTCAGATTTTCCTAACATTATTGAATTGGATGATTGCATACGACAACCCAAAGCATTCCCCACAAGTTCCCTACATGAATTGCATCATAGAGATACAAGCAAGAATCATTAAGTTCTTTGAAAACCATAAGCATTGACGAAGCACTCGTTACTATGAATTGCATGAAACTTATGCCAAGAATTTACTTAACGCAATTGAGATCATCAACTTTTACTACTTGTGAATATAATTCCATAACGATTAGGTGAAATTTCCTTATATCCTAGCATCCAATTTATGCATGATAATTAAGCGTGCACTCTCAACCAACACACACAAATCAATGTAATTCACATAGATAAGTAAATTGAATTCACAACTTATGAAACGCAATTAGAGGTAATCAAATCATATAGCAAGCATAAACATGTATTTGGAATCCCCCTAGCCAAGGGGGGGGTTTAGTTCCTCATACGCACAAAACAAAGAGAATTGAAATTAAACATTGAAATCAAAGGAAAAGAAACACCTAGAAATTCCTGATAGGAGCATATTTATGCGACTTAATTGGCTTGTTCTCGTGTATTTACGTCGTGTTTCCTTAGTTATTTTAGTCCTTTATGCTTCGTTTGTGTGTTTTCAGGTTCTAAGGGCTAAAGGAGCAAAGAAGTGCATTTTGGAGCCTTTTGGAGCACTTTTGGGCTAAGATTGGATAGCTTATGTTTGGAGCGAGGGTGTTGGACGAAATTGAAGTTCAAGTGAGCCTAGAATCGAAGGAAGAAGGTGGAATCAAGAAATGGAAACCAGTTTCCATTATGGGGAGTTTCTATTCTTGAAAGGTTTCCAATTATGCAAGTTTCCAAATAATGTGGTTGCCTAAATCACATGTTCTAGATGCCCTAGACATATGCCGCACCTTACCTTCCTCTTCTCTCCCAAAATCTGCAAGATTATGTCACAATCCCTTTCCTAAAAGCCTTAGCCGAACCTATACATTCCTTTTCTCCCAAAATCTGCAAGTTTTGCACTTTCCCTTTCTTTTCCTCCCTTGTGCCGCAAGACTTAGCCTTTTTCCCTTAATTCCTGATTTCAATTACCTATTCTAAAGGGATTTAACTTAATTCCTGATTCTTAGAATTGATTTAGGGAATTAAACACTTACCTATTTCTGAGAAAACCTTGCCGTGCACTTCCTTGGACCATTCCTCTTCTTTGCCGTGCAAGGGGGAGGATTCTTTCCTATTCCTAGAGCTTTTGACTTAATTTCTGATTACCTAAATAACCTAGGGTTTTATTTCCTGAAATCCTATTAATAAACCTCCTTGTTGCAGCCACAAAACATTCATTCATTCACCATTTACGCCAGAAATTCATCCCCTCCCTCTAACACATCCATACTTCACCATTCTTCATACTTTCTGCCCAGAAACAACCCTTGCCGTCCCCTACATCCATCCCTATCCTAAACACATCATTCTACATCATCCATAACCCCCAAAACTCACCAAAACCCTTGTGCCGCAGCAACTAGGAGAGGAAGGAAGCTTAAAACGGTTCATGCTTGCAGATTGGAGCGTTTTAGGTGTACTTCGTTCTTGTTTTCAATGTTTATTTTGTTATTAATCTCTGAGTTTGCTGTAATCATGAGTGGCTAAACCCCTAATTAGTTAGGGGAAAGTTTGAAGCCATGAACATGTTTGAAATATGATTCGATTTCTTCCAATTGTGATTTGCTAAGTTGTGATTGCAATTCAATTATCTGTTTATTAAAAACTCGTTTTTGTATGTTGATTAAGGATGCATACTTAGTTTTCATGCATGAACTTGATGCTAGTTTATAAACAAGTTTCACCTAATCGTCACAAGTTTATAAACATGAGTAGTGAAGGTTGCTAGTCACAACCGTGTTAATTGAATTCTTGGCAAGAGTATCATGCATTCATAGTTACAATTGCCTCGTCAACACTTATAATTTTCATAGAGCATAATGATCTCTCATTGTATCTCTTCTATGCATTCATGTTGAGAACCGTTGGAGAATGATTTGAATTGTCGCATGCATCATCCAATTCAATAACATAAGGAAAATTTGAGGGTTAATTAGTGCATCACGGTTAACTTGGGGTGTTGAGCATCATAGTTAGTGAAAAGCAATTCGAGAATCGATTCATATATAAATGTGTCATGTGTGGAGAATGGACCTCTAACTAATCCATCCATCATCTTGTTTTCACAAATTCGTTTTATAATCTGCCTAGTTTTATAACTTGTTTTGTTATTTCAATTTTCGTCAAATCAAAACCCCCCTTTACTGTCTTGTTCTATAGGGTTTAGAATCTGTTTAGTTTGTGTTTTAAAGTGTTTTGAATCAAACCATAACCTTAAATTCGTCCAAAATTGTGTTTAAGGTCAGAAACTGCCTAGTTAGTGTTTTTAGGTAGTTTTTAGTCTTTTGAACCTGTTTTGAGTCCTTTGAGTCTTTGTGAACGTTTTTAACTTTGTTTTTATGTTTTTGAGTCAGTTTAGAGGTTTTAGCAAGCCCTCCTAATCCCCGGTCCTGAACGATTCCTACTTGCATCTTTACTACAACTTGACAACAAGAGGGTTAATTTGTGTGCTTAACTATTTTCGCATCAATTCCAGCGACGCGAACTTGAATTGCATGAACTTCCAAGCTTCCTTCTCCTCCTCCTTGGTGCGGCAAAGGTCTAGGGACAGGTTTAGGGCCTTAGGTGTATGGATGCATGGTCATGGAGGGATGTAGTAGTGTTTAGGGGAAGGGGATGGTGCGGCAAAGCTTAAAACTAAGGAGAAAGGTGTTTGGTGGCTGCGGCAAGGGTGTGGAGAGGGTTGGACGAATTTCTGGAATGAATGAATGTGTATGAGAGGTGGTGATCTGATCTAGGGGTTAATATGAGTATATATAGGCACTTAAAACCCTAGTGTAATCAGATATGGACCTGAATAACCCAAATCCACAAGGAAATAGGCTTAGAAATCAGAAATAAAAAGGGATAATGCTTCCTAGGTGCGGCAGGTAAGGAGATGAGGTGATAAGGCTTCTAGAATGCCTTGCAAGGCAAGGGAAATCAGCTTTCTAGAAGGGATAGGTGCGGCACTAAAGGATAGGGCAGATTAGGGCTTCTAGAAACCCTCTAATGCAAGGAAAACTCACGGCAAGGATGGATAAGGTTTCTAGAACAAGGATAAGGTATCCTAAATGGATAAGGTGCCCTAAATGGATAAGGACTCCTCATTGCACTTGGAAACTTTGCCTATTAGGATTAGGAAACCTTTTCTTCGTCATTCCTTCTTCATCTTGGACTCCTTTTCCTTCTTGGACTTGGAAAACTTCTTTGTTGCTTCACTTGAGACCATTTGGATTTTGACTTTCCTTCATCAAGTAGGAAACCTTATTTGTGTAGGAAACTTTGTTTTTCTAGGAATCCTAATTCAACTAGGAAACCATCTTCCATTAGGGACTTTCCTACTTCAACTAGGAAACCTTGCTCAAGTAGGAATCATCATCCTCAAGTCTTCAATTTCGTCCATCATCTTGGCTCCAAGCATATGATGTCCATTCCAAGCTCTAATTTGCTCCAAAAGGCTCCAAAATGCATCCTTTTGCATACTTTGCCCTTAAAACTTGAAAATACATAAAACTAGCTTAAAAGACTACTTTACTAAGGAAAAACACTATAAATGCACAAAAACAAGCTAAACTAAGGTGCGTAAATATGCTCCTATCAAAGTCTCTCAAGGATGTAGCGTTAATTTGAGTTTCTTCCTTCAAGCATGTTACAAAAACTGATTTTCTCTTTGTAATTATATGTGAATTCATAAGCTATAACCATAACCAAGCATATACTAAAGCACAAATCAACTTCCAGCCATGTTTACAACATTCTTTAATAGTCATGCAATTAAAAACCAAATCCTCATCATTGTGTTGGAAGGTGACCTAAGACACAAACAAACACACAAAAACAACTTAAAACAACTCTTTTTGGGTTTTTCTAAACTATTTTGTAATTTTTTTTTTGTAAATTTTCGGATTTTCTTATCAAAAGACATAAAAACACTCTAAAAACACTTAAAAACAGTGTGAAACAACTTTAGAAATGATGGGTAATAAAATCCCACGAATTTGCATGAAAAACACTTTGTTTACCCCCCCCCCCCCCCCACACTTAAATCAAACATTGTCCTCAATGTTTCACACAAAGACTCACATCCAAACAAACAATATAAACGATCTAACATGACAAAATAAAAATAATAACGAGATAGAGATTGAGGAATGCAAATCTGATTTTGTAGCTTGAATTGGTGAATTGCCCACATCCTCTCTCGTTGAATGCATGGGTTGCCTCCCAAGAAGCGCTTTCTTTAACGTCGTGCAGCCGGACGAACATTCTTCTTATCCTCACTGGGAGCCCACGGCATGGAAGCTTGCACCATCCACGACATGCTCTTCAAAGTTCTCATAGTATGGCTCAATGAATGGGAGGGGATAATGATCGTCCCTGATTGTGGTGTTTTGGTTCCTATAGTCCATGTAAACGCTCCCACCACCTTGAAATCGATTTGGAACCTGCACCAAAGAAGGTAACAACCTATTAGTTGAAATGGGAATTGGAATTGGGATTGGAGACTTACTAGGATGTTGTGGCAATGCCCCTAGGGCAGCCACCATCTCGCCAATTTTATCCTTAGGTACAGCCAGATTGGGTATTTGTAGTGTAGTGGCGTGCTCCTTGTGCTCTCCTTCAATTCCTTCCTCGATGGTGGTTCTAGACGCATCCTTCTTGATTGGTGTTGAACGTTCCTGCCCTATATTTTTAATTGTACCAATGGCAAAACAAGAACGAACATCATTAGGATTCTCTATGTATTCAGAAACTTTAAAGTTAATCGTATCACCACCAAACTCCATAGTTAAGGCTCCCTTGGCCACGTCAATCTTGGTATGGGCTGTTTCATGAAAGGTCGTCCAAGTAAGAGTGGCGATGGTGGAGAGTGGGTTGAATCCTCCATGTCAAGCACATAGAAATCTGCAGGAAAAATCAAGTGGTCTACCTGCACCAAAACATCTTCCAAAACTCCTCTCGGGTATGCATTAGATCGATCGGCTAATTGAATAATAACACCATCATTTTTATGCTCTCCTAGATTCATAGATGCATAAACAGAGTATGGCATGACAGTAATTGATGCACCTAAATCTAGCATAGCATGTTCGAACCTTGTTTTACCAATTACACAAGGGATAGTGAAACTACCTGGATCTTTGCATTTAGGTGGTGATAGGAGCATATTTAGGCTACTTAGTTGGCTTGTTCTTGTGCATTTACGTTGTTATTTCTTAGTTCTTTAAGTCTTTTAAGCCATTTTCGTATGTTTTCAGGTTCTAAGGGCTAAAGGAGCAAAGAAGTGCATTTTGGAGCCTTTTTGGAGCACTTTTGGGCTAAGGATGGATAGCTTATGCTTGGAGCCAAAGTGTTGGACGAAATTGAAGACCAAGTGAGCCTAGAATCGAAGGAAGAAGGAGGAATCAAGATTTGGAAACCAGTTTCCATTATGGGGAGTTTCTATTCTTGAAAGGTTTCCAATTGTGCAAGTTTCTAAATAATGTTGGTTGCCTAAATCACATGTTCTAGAAGCCCTAGACATGTCCTAAATTGAGCCGCACCTTACCTTCCTTTTCTCTCCAAATTTCTGGCTTTAAATCCTTTCTCTTTTCTTGCCGTGAGTTACCTTCCTTTTCTCTCCCAAAAATCTGCAAGATTATGTCACAAACCTTGTCTTAAAAGCCTTAGCCGCACCTCCCTTGACCTTTCCTCTTCCTTGCCGTGCAAGGGAGATAGTTCCTTCCTATTTCCTTGCTTTAAAACACATTCCTTTTGTGTTTTATGCATTGCCGCAGCTTTTAGGTAGGTTCCTTTAAATTTCTAATTTGATTTCCTATTTCTAAAGGGTTTTGACTTAAATTCTGATTACCTAAATAACCTAGGGTTTTAATTCCTGAAATCCTATTAATGAACCTCCTTGTTGCAGCCACAAAGGATTGATTCATTCACCATTCACGCCAGAAATTCATCCCTTCCATCTAACACATCCATACTTCACCATTCTCCATATTTTCTGCCCAAAACCAACCCTTGCCATCCCCTACATCCATCCCAAACCTAAATCCATCATTCTACATCATCCATAACCCCCTAAACTCACAATAATCCCTTGTGCCGCAGCAATTAGGAGAGGAAGGAGGCCTTGAACGTTTCATGCTTGCAGATTGGAGCGTTCTTAGGTGTACTTCGTTCTTGTTTTCAATGTTTACTTTGTTATTACTTTCTGAGTTTGCTGTAATCATGAGTGGCTAAACCCCTAATTAGTTAGGGGAAAGTTTGAAGCCATGAACATGTTTGAGATATGAATTGATTTCTTCCAATTGTGAATTGTTAAGTTATGATTGCAATTCAATTATTTGTTTTATTCAAAACTTGTTCTTGTATGTTGATTAAGGATGCATACTTAGTTTTCATGCATGAACTTGATGCTAGTTTATGAACAAGTTTCACCTAATCGTCACAAGTTTATAAACATGAGTAGTGAAGGTAGCTAGTCACAACCGCGTTAATTGAATTCTTGGCAAGAGTATCATGCATTCATAGTTACAATTGCCTCGTCAACACTTATGATTTTCATGGAGCATAATGATCTCTCACTATATCTCTTCTATGCATTCATGTTGAGGACCGTTGGAGAATGATTTGAATTGTCGCATGCATCATCCAATTCAATGACATAAGGAAATCTGAGGGTTAATTAGTGCATCACGGTTAACTTGGGGTGTTGAGCATCATAGTTAGTGAAAAGCAATTGGAAAATCGATTCATATACAAATGTGTCATGTGTGGAGAATGGACCTCTAACTAATCCATCCATCATCTTGTTTCCAAAAATTCGTTTTACAATCTGCCTAGTTTTATAACTTGTTTTGTTATTTCAATTTTCGTCAAATCAAAACCCCCCTTTACTTTCTTGTTCTATAGTGTTTAGAATCTGTTTAGTTTGTGTTTTAAAGTGTTTTGAATCAACCTATAATCTTAAATACGTCCAAAATTGTGTTTGGAGTCAGAAACTGCCTAGTTAGTGTTTTTAGGCAGTTTTGAGTCTTTTGAACTTGTTTCGAGTCCTTTGAGTCTTTGTGAACGTTTTTAACTTTGTTTTTATGTTTTTAAGTCAGTTTAGAGGTTTTAGCAAGCCCTCCTAATCCCCGGTCCAGAACGATCCCTACTTGCATCCTTACTACAATTTGACAACAAGAGGGTTAATTTGTGTGCTTAACTATTTTCGCATCAAATTTTGGCGCCGTTGCCGGGGATTAGCAACTTTGCTAATCCCTCGTTATTTCTTTTTATTTATTTATTTTTTCGTTTGTTTTCTATCTTAGTTACTGATTTTTTTTTGTTTCATTGTTTTCAGGTACTAGTGTATGACTCGAAGTTCCCAACCTGTTCATAAGAATATTTTGGACTTTGACGACAATTTTGAGCGGACCTTCAGGAAGCGAAAGAATCAACAAAACCCTAACCCACCATCTTCTAGCTCTTCATCCGAGTTTGACGAAGGAGGTGAGGAAGGAGAAGCCACGGCACAGTTTGTGGAGGAAGTACAAACCATGGCCGTGGACAACCGAACCATCAAAGAGCTCTCTGCCTCAGGTATGGACAATGCCGTTCCTTTATGCATACAATACCCCGCGGCAGCTCAAGGTAAGACGGAAGAATTTGAACTTAAGTCTAGTTTATTACATCATATTCCTAAATTCCATGGGCTGTCCATGGAAGATCCTAACAAACATCTTAAGGAATTTGAAGTAGTTTGCACAAGTATGACACCCATCAACGTGGATGGGAGTATTTTGAAGATGAAGGCCTTTCCATTCTCCCTTGTGGACAAGGCCAAAGATTGGTTGTTTGAATTGGCCCCCGGAACTGTCAATTCTTGGGAAAGTATGAAACGTGCATTCTTAGAGAAATTCTTTCCCACTCCAAAGATCATTCTCTTGAGGAAACGAATTAGTGGCATCCAACAAAATCAAGGTGAGTCGTTTCCATCTTATTATGAACGTTTTAAATCACTTGTTGCTTCATGTCCACAGCATCAAATGAAGGAGGAGCTGCTCATTCAATATTTCTACGAGGGACTCCTTCCTATGGAACGTCAAATGCTAGATGCCTCGGCGGGGGGTGCATTAGTGGACAAGACTCCGGTGGATGCCAAAACTCTAATTGCAAACCGAGCACACAATGCTCAACAATATGAAGGTGTTGGACAAAGAGAGGGGCCACGGCAACAAAGTGTAAATGAGGTAAGTGCAATTTCTGACATTCAATCACAATTGGCTAATCTTACTTCTCTTGTGTCTCAGGTTGTCAAGGGGTCAAAACCACAAGAAAACCAAGTGTGTGGCGTGTGTTCAATGCAAGGGCATCCATCCGAGACATGCCCTCAGTTGATAGAGAATGGAGGATGGGAATCTGCCAATGCCATTGGTTTCCAAGGCCAAAACCAACCCAAATATGATCCGTACTCCAACACCTACAACCCCGGGTGGAGAGATCATCCTAATTTCAAGTGGAGAGAGCCCCAACAATCTGCACAACAAAGGGGATTTCAACAAAATCCCCCTGGGTTCCCACGGCCATACCAATCCAACCAACCACCATCGTCCCAAAACAACTCAGGTTCGTCTTTTGATAATTCTCAAGTTATTCAATTGCTAACTACATTGGCGCAGGGGCAAGAAAAACAAGCAAAGGACATGCACAATTACACCAATGAGGTGCAAAATCAAGCTCGAGAGGTGACTGAGTTAAAGAGACAAGTGGGACAAATGGCTGAATTCATGGGGCAATTTAGTAGAGAACAAGGTAAGTTACCAAGTTCAACGCAGGTGAATCCGAAAGGTGGATTCGAATCTGCAAAAGCCATAGTGTTGAGAAGCGGAAAAGAAGTTGGGGCAGGTTCTTCATCAAAAACAGGTCACAAAGAGGGGGGGTAACATTCTGTTTTGAGCTATTTTTGCATGAAATTCGTAGGGTATTACCACCTAACATGTCTAAACTTGTTTCCCACTGTTTTTGAGTGTTTTTAACATGTTTTGAAGTCTTTTTATGTGTTATTTTGAAAAATCCGAAAAACAGTTTGAAACAACTAAAAAGAGTCAGTTTTGTGTTTGTTTTTGTGTGTTTGTGTCTTAGGATACCTTCCAACACAATGATGCGAGATTTATACGCGCATAAATTAAACCCTCTTTTTGTCGATTGTAGTAAGTATGTAAGTAGGGATCGTTCTGGACCGGGGATTAGGAGGGATTGTTAACCACTTGGATTTGACTCAAAAACGTAAAATAACAATATAAAACACTATACTAGACTCAGAGAATGCAAAACTAAACTTTAAAACACTAAAACAAACCAAAAGACTCAAACATCACCCAAAACACTCAAAACTGCCTAAAAACCACTTTCTGGGCAGTTTTGAGCACTTTGGTGAATTTGGACGAATTTGTGTAACAAAATGAATCAAAACACTTAGAAATACAAACTAAGACACTTTCTAACTAAGTTGGACAATAAAGTAAAGGAAAACAAACCAAAAGACTCAAAACAACACAAACACACTCAAATCTGCCTAAAAATCACTTTCTGGGCAGATTTGAGCACAAACACAAATTTGGACGAAATTAAGTAATAAATTGATTCAAGACACTTAGAAATACAAACTAAGACACTTTCTAACAAAATTGGACAATAAAGTAAAGGGGGATTGAGTTTTGGACGAAATTAAGCTAAATGCACAGATTTAAATTAAAACAGAATGTAAAACGAATTTGATGGAATTGAATGGATGGGAACCTAGCTAAGGGGTTCATCTCCACACATGTTACACTTGCATAATAAAATGATTTCCAATTGCATTTCAATAAACCATGAATGCTCAACACCCCAAGTTAACCGTGATGCACTAATTAACCTTCAAATCTTCCTAACGTTATTGAATTGGATGGGTTAGCGCATACACAATTCAAAACATTCCCCACAAGTCCTCTACATGATTGCATAATAGAGATACAAGCAAGAATCATTACGCTCTATGAAAATTATAAGTGTTGACGAGGCATTCGTTACTATGGAATACGCATGAAACTTATGCCAAGAATTCGTTTAACGCGATTGTTTATAAGCAACCTCCACTACTTGTGAATATAAGTTCGTAACTATTAGGTGAAACTCACTTATATTCTAGCGTCATATTCATGCATGAAAATTAAGTGTGCACTCTCAATAAACATACATAAATAAGTTATCAATCAAACAGTTAAACGAATTGAATCCACAACTTATGAAACGCAATTAGAAGTAATCAAATCAAAATGCAAGCATAAACATATATTTCGAATTCCCCCCTAGCCAAGGGGGGTTTAGTTGAATTTAAACATTGAAATCAAAGAAACACCTAAACATTCCAACAACTCAAACTTGAATTGTATGAACGTTTAGGCCCTCTTATCTTCCTCTTCGTTGTAGCACAAGGTCTAAGGATAATTTGATGGTCTGAATGGTTTGGGGAGTGGTTGGAGTGGCTGCAATGGAGGAGAAAAGTGTTTTGGTGGCTGCTGCAAGGGTGTGGAGAGGTTTTGACGAATTTGTGGAATATGGAAGAGTGAATGAGAATGAATGAATGTTGTGTGAAGTGTGTATGGTTTTTATAGGGAGATGAATGGATGGGAGAGGGAACATGACAGCTAGGTTAAGTGAATGCATGTGCAAAACAGCTAGGATGGCTGAAATTGTAAGGGGAATGCATGTGCAATGTTGGAAATCTGATGGGAGAAAGGTGGATGCATGTGTTGGCTGATTTAAAGAATGTGAGGGAATGATGAAAGGGGAAACATGACAGCTAGGTTATGATGATGAGTGCATGTGGCTGATTTATGAAGAGTGAATGCATGTGGCTGCAAGGTGTGAATGATTATGGGTGCATGTGGCTGCAATGGATTAGGAATCCTTCAATTTCGTCCATTCCTTTTGCACCAAACATAAGCTATCCATTCCAAGTCCAATTTTGCTCCAAAATGCTCCAAAATGCATCTTTTTGCTTCCTTAGCCATATGAACCTAAAAACACACGAAAATAGCTTAAAGTACTAAAATAACTAAAGAAACATAACGTAAATGCACGAGAACAAGCCATTTAAGTCGCATGAATATGCTCCTATCACACAATGATGAGGATTTGATTTTTATGTGCATGGCTGTGAAAGAGTGTTATAAACATGGATGGAAGTTGATATATTCTTGGTTATAGTTGTTGTTTATGAATTCATGTTTAATCCCAAAGAAAAAAAAAAAGTTTTTGTAATATGCTTGAAGGAAGGAACTTAGAATAACATTACAACCCTGAGAGACTTGAGCTTTAAACATTCTTTGGAGAGTATTAATCTGTGATTCTTGTTTTCAAACTCGTTGCATGATCTCATTATTCTTGCTTGGTTGCTAATTAGAAGGCGTTTCATCACTTAGTTCCAAATGCTAGAACTTGCATCCATTCCATTCAAAGCATGATATTGAGTGCATAATATATATCAAGATGAAGTGTGTAGTGAAGCCATCAACCAAACAGCCAACCCATACACTATATATTGTAGGTCATAACCCCCATTGAGCCATTGTTAGCCTTTGTTCCTTGTTTACCCATATCATCCCTACCTAGCCTAGATTAGGACCACCCATACCCTTGTTCTTGAAGCATAGTAAGCATGACTTAGAGGGAATCCTTTCGAGTATGCAAAACAACAAGTGTGGGGGAATTTGTGTGTGTGTGTGTTGATATGCCACGAAAAGAAATAAGGCATGAAAAAAAAAAGAAAGAAAAAGTTGTGAAAAGAAAGAAAAAGAGTATGAAATAAGTGAAAATATGCTCACAGGTTTGTGGTAGTTGAAGAAAGGGCCCAAAACGTGGAATATGGCCCTAAGAGTTGTGTGAATTTTTCCCCTTGTGTGTCTAAGTGAGTTTATGTAATCATAAGTGATTCTAAGTGTCAAATTTCAATACTTTGCTTGCTATTGCTTAAAGAACGTTTGTTATCCTTACCTTTCATTGTTAGCCAATCTCCCTTAACCCATTACAACCCTTATGCTTTAATCTTGATCATTATGTTTTCAATAATGTGGAGTTTGGAATTGATGTAAGCATATGGTGTCCCTGGTTCTCGCATCTAATTAGTAGCATTCCTTTCATGAGATCATATTCATATACATCCCAGAAAAGTGCTTTCCTTGTTATAAACATATGTGGGTGTTTAGTTTCATATTTACATCAATCTTCTCACATATACTTAGTGTAGGGTGTGTAACCAGAAATTCTGTGTGAAAATAAGAGAGTATCTTGTAAGGAATTAAGTGAATTCTCTAAGGCATATTACTACATTCAAATGTTGTTTTAAATTGATTAAATGAGAACTAGTAAGTAGTGATTATGATTACGTATGCGCCTAAGCGTAAGGATGACTAAAATCTATGTGAGTAATGATCTTGAACATGTCATTTGCATTAAGAATCCCTGAGACCATTGTTGGAAGGTTTAGGTTTTGTTTTGTTTTTCCGTTTTGCTCGAGGACTAGCAAAAGCTAAGTGTGGGGGAATTTGATAGGAGAATATTTATGCGACTTAGTTGCTTGTTTTCGTGCATTTATGTTATTAGTTCTTAGTTATTTTAGCTCTTTAAACCTCTTTTGTGTGTTTTCAGGTTCATAAGACATATTTTGGCAAAAGGATGCATTTTGGAGCCTTTTAGAGCAGTTTTGGGCTTATTATGGATAGCTTGTATATGGAGCAAGGTGGATGGACGAATTTGGAGTCAAAAGAGGTTAGAAACATGCTACAAATCAGAAAAGGAAAGTTCATGACAAAGAAGATAAGGAAAGTGCAAGAAAAGAGGAAACATTATCCAAAACCTTATCCAGCCTTATCTTATCCAAACCTTATCCTATCTTGTCCTAACCTAATCTTGTTCCACCTTAATCCTAGCTACAAGTGGACCTAAAAACCTAATTTCTAGAGGCCCTATCTGACCCTAAAAGGGTGCCACACCTTTCCCTCTTTTATGCCTTCTAGAATACACAAAATCAGCCATAAGACACTTAGTTTCTAGAAGGCCCAATTTTGGACGAAAATTCTTAACCTATTTCTAATTGGATTCTGATTTTAATTGGCCCTTTTTCTCTTGGATTTGGATTGTGTAAGTCCATATCTGAAACCAATTGGGCTAGGACTTAATTCCCAAACCCATGCCGCAACTGAGGGGCCCAAAAACACTTGTATCAGCTAGGTTAACCTAAATCTGTTTGCTAGGGTTTCGGCCATGCTATATAAATATACCCATTAGTGTGCCGCACCCCCCAACAGAGAACCTACGCAGCCATTCATCATTCATCACAGAAATTCGTCCAAAAACACCCTCGGGCAGAAAAACACCCCAAAACACCATTCTAGCGCCCAGAAAATACAAGCAGCCGCTCCACCTTCTTCCACCTCTTTGCCGAGTTCTCCACCACCTTCCAACCATCAAACACCCATCCACACTCAACCTACACCCCTTGCCGTGCCTCTACACCACCCAAAATCCATTCTACATCATCAAAACAGCCCAGAAACCATCATCATCCAATCTGCCGCAAGCAAAGGAAAGGAGACAGTTTCACACAATTGTTTGGCTCTTCATTCTGAGTTGTTGAACAATTTTAGGTGTATTCTATCTTAAATTTCAATGTTTAATTCATGTAATCTTTGTTTTGCTTTGAGAATGATTGGCTAAATTCGTTTTGGCTAAGGGTGTATTCGAAACCATGATTATATATGTGAATTAAGTTGATTACTTCCAATTATCGTTGCATAAGTCGTGAATACAATTTGCTTAACCGTTTGATTTAGAACTTATTCTTGTATGTTGATTGAGAGTGCACGCTTAATTTGCAAGCTTGAATTTGGTGCTAGGATATAAGTTTGTTTCACCTAATCGTTATGAATTTATATTCACAAGTAGTGAAGGTCGCTAGTCACGATCATGTTAAGTAGATTCCTGGCAAGAGTATCATGCTTTTCATAGTTACAAATGCCTTGTCGATGCTTATGATTTCCAAAGAACGTAATGATTCTAACTTATGTCTTTATCATGCTGTTCATATAGAGAATTTGTTAGGAATAATTTGTTTGCGATGCATATTCATCCAATTCAATGATTCTAGGGAAATCTGAAGGTTAATTTAAGCGGACCTAATTAACTTGGAGTGTCGAGGTTCATAACTTATTGAAGTGATAACTGGAAATTGATTTACGTTGCATATATTTCATGTGTGGAGAAGAACCCCTTAGCTATTCCATCATCCATTGATTCATCATAATTTTGTCTTACAATCTGTTTTCTTTACAATCTGCCCATTTAGTTTAAATTCGTCCAACCACAATCCCCCCATATTTTGTTGAGTCTTAGTCATTCAAATCTGTTTTATTTTGTGTTTTTAAGTGTGGGGGGGGGGGGGGGGGGGGGGTAACTAAGTATATTTGATGCAAATTCGTATGTTTTTAGGTTCTAATGGCAAAGGGAGCAAGAAAGTGCATTTTGAGGCTATTTGGAGCATTTTTGGGCATGGATTGGATAGCTTAACCATGGAGCAAAGAGGATGGACGAAATTGAAGACAAGAAGAGCTAGGAAAGGCTACAAATCTGGTGGAAGAAGTTCTATTCCAATGAAGATAAGGAAGAAGCAAGAAACAAGGAACCTTATCCAACCTTATCCAACCTTATCTTATCCTATCCTAGAAACCTTATCCTATCCTAACTCTAACATTATCCTATTCTATCCTATCCAAATCAGATTGGGACTTAAACCTAGCTAATTAGGGGGAATCAATTACACATCTAAACACCTATTTCAGTTTCTAGAAGACTTATCCATACCAATGCCGCAAGACACCATTCCTTGTAGGTTTAGGAATCACAATCCTTTTCCTACTCTTATATCACATGTCCTAGGCCCTTTAGGATTAGGAATCTGCCTTAAACACAGTTTCTAAAACACCTTATCCTATCCCTACATGTGTGCCGCACCTAGCCTTCTAGAACTCCCTAATTCCTAGCCGCACTACCTATTCCAAATCCCACTTGATTTCTGCCTTGAGTTAACCCTTTTTCAATGGGATTAGGCAATCCTTTTCCTTCACTAAGTGTGCCAAACTAGCCTATATAAACAGCCCTTGCCGCACCATTTAGATGACTACCCCTTTACACAACATTCATACATTCCTTCAGAAATCAACCCTTTGCCGTGACCTTGCAACCACCCATCCATCATTCCCCTACTTCCACACCTCCATCCCAACCTCCATACACCACCATCATCCCTTGCCGCACCACCATACATACCTAAATCCATCCAAAACCCAGAAAATCATCCACAACACCACCCTAGACCTTGTGCCGTGACTTAGCAAGGAGGAGGAGAAGGAAGACCAAGCCTTGGGCGTTTGTGCATTCAAGTTGGAGTGTTGGACGTTTTTAGGTGGTGTAATCTATCTTTTATTTTCAATGTTTAAATCTATATTGCTTTGTTTTGTCATGAACATGAGAGGCTAAACTCGTTTTAGCCTAGGGATGCTTTGAAACCATGATTACGTTTATAATATGAGTTGATAAATTCCAGTGATGATTTCATAAATTGTGAATGCAATTTACTTAACCGTTTGATGGATAACTTATTCTTGTATGTTTATTAGGGAGGCCTACTTAATTTGCATGCTTGAATTTGGGGCTAGAATATAAGGGTGTTTCACATAATCGTCACAAACTTATATTCACAAGTAGTTAAGGTTGTTTTCACAATCATGTTAAGTAAATTCCTAGCATGCGTATCACGATGTCATAGTTACAAGTGCTTTGTCAATACTTATGATTTCCATTAAACGTAATCATCTTTGACCGTATCTCTATTATGATGTCATGTAGGGGACTTTTGAAGAATGCTTTGGGTTGTCGTATGATGTCATCCAATCCACTAACTTAAGGGAAATCTGAGGGTTAATTAGTGATGTCATGGTTAATCTGGGGTGTTGAGGTTCATGGTTTATCGGAAAAGCAACTGGAAATCAATTTATGTTAGAAAGTATCATGTGTGGAGAAGTATCCCTTGGCTATCCCATCATCCATTAGTTTTTCTGAAATTCGTCTAAAATCTGTTTTAAAGTTTTAAGTTACTTGGTTTCTTTTAAATTCGTCCAAAATCAAAACCCCCTTTCTTATTTGTTCCAAATCTGTCCAAAAGAGTCTTTTCGAGTCTTTAGAGTCAAAACCAAGTGTATTTTCGTCCAAATTAAGTCCTAGAGTCTAAATTGAGTCTTTTTGGTTGTTTCAAGTTGTTTTGAGTCTTTAAAGTTTGTTTTTGGTCAGATAAGTTAGTAAGAGTCTTGTGAGGTCATTTAAAGTGTTTTAAAGCATATTTTCACATCTTTGAGTCAATTTTCATTAGATTAGCAATCCCTCCTAATCCCCAGCCTAGAACGATCCCTACTTATATCCATACTACAAGTGTCAAAAAGAGGGTTTAATTTGAGTGCTATCTTATTTCACATCAAATTTTTTGCGCCGTTGCCGAGGATTAGCAAGTTTGCTAATCCCCCGTTGTTTCTTTTTGTTTTCTTTTTGTTTTAGCTACTGACCTAGTTTCTTTTCTTGTTTGTAGGTTGATGCGAGATTTATACGCACACAAATTAAACCCTCTTTTTATCAATTGTAGTGAAGAATGTAAGTAGGGATCGTTCTGGACCGGGGATTAGGAGGGATTGTTAATCACTTGGATTTGACTCAAAAACGTAAAAACACAATATAAAACACTATACTAGACTCAAAGAATGCAAAACTAAACTTTAAAACACCAAAACAAACCAAAAGACTCAAAACAGCACCCAAAACACTCAAAACTGCCTTAAAAACACAATCTGGGCAGTTTTGAACACTAAACACAACTTTGGACGAAAATTGGTTTTAACTTGACCTAAGACACTTAAAAACACAAACTAAAGTGATTTCTAACTACTATGACTCAACAAAGTAAAGTGGGATTGGTTTTGGACGAATTTAAAAACAAAACAAACTTTTTAAATTAGAACAGATTGTAAAAACGAATTTGATGGAATTGAATGGATGGGAAGCTAGCTAAGGGGTTCATCTCCACACATGTTATACTTGCATATAAAACGATTTCCAATTGCTTTTCAATAACACATGAATTCTCAACGCCCCAGATTAACCTGAATTGCACTAATTAACCCTCAGATTTTCCTAACGTTATTGAATTGGATGATTGCATACGACAACCCAAAGCATTCCCCACAAGTTCCCTACATGAATTGCATAATAGAGATACAAGCAAGAATTATTAAGTTCTTTGAAAACCATAAGCATTGACGAAGCACTCGTTACTATGAATTGCATGAAACTTATGCCAAGAATTTACTTAACGCAATTGAGATCATCAACTTTTACTACTTGTGAATATAAGTTTGTAACGATTAGGTGAAACTTCCTTATATCCTAGCATTAGATTTATGCATGATAATTAAGCGTGCACTCTCAACCAACACACACAATTCAGTTTAATTCAAATAGATAAGTAAATTGAATTCACAACTTATGAAACGCAATTAAAGGTAATCAAATCATATAGCAAGCATGATCATGGTTTCGAATCCCCCCTAGCCAAGGGGGGGGGGGTTTAGTTCCTCATACGCACAAAACAAAGAGAATTGAAATTAAACATTGAAATCAAAGGAAAAGAAACACCTAGAAATTCCAGCGACGCGAACTCGGATTGCATGAACCTCCGAGCTTCCTTCTCTTCCTCCTTGGTGCGGCAAAGGTCTAGGGACAGGTTTAGGGCCTTAGGTGTATGGATGCATGGTCATGGAGGGATATAGTAGTGTTTAGGGGAAGGGGATGGTGCGGCAAGGGTTAAAACTAAGGAGAAAAGTGTTTGGTGGCTGCGGCAAAGGTGTGGAGAGGGTTGGACGAATTTCTGGAATGAATGAATGTGTATGAGAGGTGGTGATCTGATCTAGGGGTTAACATGAGTATATATAGGCACTTAAAACCCTAGTGTAATCAGATATGGACTTGAATTACCCAAATCCACAAGGAAATAGGCTTAGAAATCAGAAATAAAAAAGGGATAATGCTTCCTAGGTGCGGCAGGTAAGGAGATGAGGTGATAAGGCTTCTAGAATGCCTTGCAAGGCAAGGGAAATCAGCTTTCTAGAAGGGATAGGTGCGGCACTAAAGGATAGGGCAGATTAGGGCTTCTAGAAACCCTCTAATGCAAGGAAAACTCACGGCAAGGATGGATAAGGTTTCTAGAACAAGGATAAGGTATCCTAAATGGATAAAGTGTCCTAAATGGATAAGGTGCCCTAAATGGATAAGGACTCCTCATTGCACTTGGAAACTTTGCCTATTAGGATTAGGAAAGCTAATCCTTCTTCATCTTGGAATTCTTTTCCTTCTTGGACTTGGAAAACTTCTTTGTTGCTTCACTTGAGACCATTTGGATTTTGACTTTCCTTCATCAAGTAGGAAACCTTGTTTTTCTAGGAATCCTAATTCAACTAGGAAACCCATTTTAAGTAGGAATCCTAATTCAACTAGGAAACCTTGCTCAAGTAGGAATCATCATCTTCAAATCTTCAATTTCGTCCATCATCTTGGCTCCAAGCATATGATGTCCATTCCAAGCTCTAATTTGCTCCAAAAGGCTCCAAAATGCATCCTTTTGCATACTTTGCCCTTAAAACCTGAAAACACATAGAACTAGCTTAAAAGACTACTTTACTAAGGAAAAACACTATAAATGCATAAGAACAAGCTAAACTAAGGTGCATAAATATGCTCCTATCAAATTCCCTCACACTTAGCCTTTGCTAGTCCTCGAGCAAAACAAAATGAAACACAGTAAATAAACGAAGTAAAACGAGTAAAACACAACCTACACCTTCCAACAATCGCCTCAGGGATTTCCAATGCACATGACATGTTAAAAATCATCATTCCCACAGATTTTAGCCATCTTTACACTCGAGCACATGCTTAATCATGGTCACTACTCATTAGTTCACAAATAACCACTTAAAACGATGTTTTGAATGTAGTAACATGCCTTAGAGAATTTCCTCAATTCCTTACAAGATATGCACTCTATTTTCCCTCAGATTTTCTAACTACACACCCTACACTTAGTTATATGTGAGAAGATTGATGTAAATATAAAAACGAATGCTCACATATATGTATAACAAAGAACGCAATTTCCGGAGTTAATAACATGTTTAGATTTGATCTCATGAATGGAACGCTACTACTTAGATGCGAGAACCAGTGACACCATATGCTCAAACCAAATTCAAACTCCACAAATTGAAACACACAACACTCAAGATTAAAGTCAAGGGTTGTAACGGGGCTTGGGGAGTTGGCTAACAACGAAAGGATAGCGAAAACAAACGTTCTTTAAAGCAATAGTAAGCAACATAATGAAATTGAACTTAGAATTCCCCTTAGAATGCCGAAATCAACTTTTAAACTCAAAGGGAAGGTTCAAGCAATCAATTAGGGCCGAATTCAATGTTTTGGACCCTTCCTTCAACAAACAACACTTGATAACACTTTTTCACATCTTTTCAACTCCTTTTTCATTCTTTTCACAACTTTTCTTTTTTTCTTCTTATTTTCCACGAAATTTTTTTTCTTTTTTTCTTTTTTTTTCTTTTCTTTTCTTTTCTTTGCCGTGCCTCATTCAAGACTTTGGCACACCCATATATCAAGAATCCTTCCCCCACACTTGTTTTCTGCAATGCAATGATCAAAAGGAATTCATCTTGAGTTATGCTTTTACTATGCTTCAAGAACAAAGGTATGGCTGGTCCTACTCTAGGCTAGGTGAGGATAATTGTGGGTTAACAAAGAAAGTAGGCTACACAAGGCTCAACGGGGTTAAATCCTACAAAACAAATGAAATAGGGAAATATGGCAATTTGGCTATGGTGGTCACTACACAACTTCATCTTGAATATGTGTTATGCAATTCAATAACATGCTTTGAATGAATTGGGCATGAGTTCTAGTGTTTGGAACTAAATGATGAAACGCCTTCTAAGTAGCAACCAAGCAAAGAATAATGAGATCATGCAACGACTTTTAGAAAACAACAATGCACAGATTATTAACTCTCCAAATAAACGTTTAGGCTCAAGTCTCACAAGGTTGTAGCGTTAGTTTGAGTTCCTTCCTTCAAGCATGTTACAAAAACTGATTTTTTTTTTTATTTTTTTTTATTTTTTTTATATGATTGCATGTGAATTCATAAATTATAACCACAACCAAGCATGAACCAAAGAGTAAATCAAACTTTCATCCATGTTTACAACTCTCTTTAATAGTCATGCAATTACAAACCGAATCCTCATCATTGTATTGGAAGGTACCCTAAGACACAAAAACAACTCTTTTTGGGTTTTTTGAAACAATTTTGTTCAATTTTTTCTGGGATTTTCGGATTTTTAGAACAACAAATACTAAAACACACCAAAACAGCCTAAAAACACCTAAAAACAGCAAGAAACAACATTTGAAATTATGGGTGATAAAACCCTACGAATTTGCATCAAAACACTTTGGTTACCCCCCCACACTTAAATCAAACATTGACCTTAATGTTTCAAGCATAGACTCACACAAATAACAAACAACCAAACAAAACAACATCTAACAACCTAACATGGCAGAAACAAAATCAACAACAAAGAGAAGAGTTTAGGAACGCAAATCTGGAATTGGAGTGCTTTCTCGGTCTTCCTTTGTTGAATGCATGGGTTGCCGCCCAAGTAGCGCTTGCTTTAATGTCGTACAGCCGGACGAAGAACTCATTCACTCCTTACTAGGGCCCACGGCTTCCAAGGGTATGTCATCCACGGCATGCTCCACAAAGGTGTCATAATAGGGCTTCAAACGATGCCCGTTCACCTTGAAGTCGTGTCCCGTTTTCAAGCTTTGGATTTGGATTGCACCATGACCATAAACATTAGTAATAACAAATGGTCCAATCCACTTAGAACGTAACTTACCGGGAAACAAACGTAAACGGGAATTGAACAATAGCACTTTCTGCCCAATGGAGAAGGATTTCCCACGGATCATGTTGTCATGGAAAGCTTTGGTCTTTTGCTTGTAAATGCTTGCATTCTCGTACGCCTCGTGCCGTATTTCTTCAAGCTCATTCAATTGGAATTTCCTAAGACTTCCCGCTTCATCTAAGTGCATGTTGAACTTCTTGACGGCCCAAAGAGCTTTATGCTCCAACTCCACGGGAAGATGGCACGCCTTGCCATAGACAAGTCGAAAGGGGGACATCCCAATGGGGGTTTTGCACGCCGTACGATATGCCCAAAGTGCATCATCTAACCGTAAGCTCCAATCCTTCCTTGATGGCCCAACGGTCTTCTCAAGTATTTGCTTGATCTCTCGGTTGGAAACTGATAGGAGCATATTTGTGCGACTTAATTGGCTTGTTCTTGTGCATTTACGTTGTGTTTCCTTAGTTATTTTAGTCCTTTATGCTTCTTTTGTGTGTTTTCAGGTTCTAAGGGCTAAAGGAGCAAAGAAGTGCATTTTGGAGCCTTTTGGAGCACTTTTGGACTAAGGATGGATAGCTTAAGCTTGGAGCCAAAGTGTTGGACGAAATTGAAGACCAAGTGAGCCTAGAATCGAAGGAAGAAGGAGGAATCAAGATTTGGAAACTAGTTTCCATTATGGGGATTTTCTATTCTTGAAAGGTTTCCAATTATGCAAGTTTCCAAATAATGTGGTTGCCTAAATCACATGTTCTAGAAGCCCTAGACATGTGCCGCACCTTACCTTCCTCTTCTCTCCCAAAATCTGCAAGATTATGTCACAATCCCTTTCCTAAAAGCCTTAGCCGAACCTATACATTCCTTTTCTCCCAAAATCTGCAAGTTTTGCACTTTCCCTTTCTTTTCCTCCCTTGTGCCGCAAGACTTAGCCTTTTTCCCTTAATTCCTGATTTCAATTACCTATTCTAAAGGGATTTAACTTAATTCCTGATTCTTAGAATTGATTTAGGGAAGTAAACACTTACCTATTTCTGAGAAAACCTTGCCGTGCACTTCCTTGGACCATTCCTCTTCCTTGCCGTGCAAGGGGGAGGATTCTTTCCTATTCCTAGAGCTTTTGACTTAATTTCTGATTACCTAAATAACCTAGGGTTTTATTTCCTGAAATCCTATTAATAAACCTCCTTGTGTCAGCCAAAAAACATTCATTCATTCACCATTCACGCCAGAAATTCATCTCCTCCCTCTAACACATCCATACTTCATCATTCTTCATACTTTCTGCCCAAAAACATCCCTTGCCGTCCCCTACATCCATCCCAATCTTAAACCTATCATTCTACATCATTCATAATCCCCAAAACTCACCATAACCCCTTGTGCCGCAGCAACTAGGAGAGGAAGGAGGCCTTGAACGTTTCATGCTCGCAGATTGGAGCGTTCTTAGGTGTACTTCGTTCTTGTTTTCAATGTTTACTTTGTTATTACTTTCTGAGTTTGCTGTAATCATGAGTGGCTAGACCCCTAATTAGTTAGGGGAAAGTTTGAAGCCATGAACATGTTTGAAATATGAATTGATTTCTTCCAATTGTGATTTGTTAAGTTGTGATTGCAATTCAATTATCTGTTTATTAAAAACTTGTTCTTGTATGTTGATTAAGGATGCATACTTAGTTTTCATGCATGAACTCGATGCTAGTTTATAAACAAGTTTCACCTAATCGTCACAAGTTTATAAACATGAGTAGTGAAGGTTGCTAGTCACAACCATGTTAATTGAATTCTTGGCAAGAGTATCATGCATTCATAGTTACAATTGCCTCGTCAACACTTATAATTTTCATAGAGCATAATGATCTCTCATTGTATCTCTTCTATGCATTCATGTTGAGAACCGTTGCAGAATGATTTGAATTGTCGCATGCATCATCCAATTCAATAACATAAGGAAAATTTGAGGGTTAATTAGTGCATCACGGTTAACTTGGGGTGTTGAGCATCATAGTTAGTGAAAAGCAATTGGAGAATCGATTCATATATAAATGTGTCATGTGTGGAGAATGGACCTCTAACTAATCCATCCATCATCTTGTTTTCACAAATTCGTTTTATAATCTGCCTAGTTTAATAACTTGTTTTGTTATTTCAATTTTCGTCAAATCAAAACCCCCCTTTACTTTCTTGTTCTATAGGGTTTAGAATCTGTTTAGTTTGTGTTTTAAAGTGTTTTGAATCAAACCATAACCTTAAATTCGTCCAAAATTGTGTTTAAGGTCAGAAACTGCCTAGTTAGTGTTTTTAGGCAGTTTTGAGTCTTTTGAACCTGTTTTGAGTCCTTTGAGTCTTTGTGAACGTTTTTAACTTTGTTTTTATGTTTTTGAGTCAGTTTAGAGGTTTTAGCAAGCCCTCCTAATCCCCGGTCCTGAACGATCCCTACTTGCATCTTTACTACAACTTGACAACAAGAGGGTTAATTTGTGTGCTTAACTATTTTCGCATCAAATTTTGGCGCCGTTGCCGGGGATTAGCAACTTTGCTAATCCCTCGTTATTTCTTTTTATTTATTTGTCGTTTTTTTTTCTCTCTTAGTTACTGATTTCTTTTGTTTCATTGTTTTCAGGTACTAGTGTATGACTCGAAGTTCCCAACCTGTTCATAAGAATATTTTGGACTTCGACGACGATTTTGAGCGGACCTTGAGGAAGCAAAAGCATCAACAAAACCCTAACCCAGCTCTACATCTGAGTTTGACGAATTAGGTGAGGAAGGAGAGTCCACGGTACAGTTTGTGGAGGAAGTACAAACCATGGCCATGGACAATCGAACCATCAAAGAGCTCTCTGCCTCAGGTATGGGCAATGCCGTTCCTTTATGCATACAATACCCCACGGCAGCTCAAGGTAAGACGAACGAATTTGAACTTAAGTCTAGTTTATTACATCATATTCCTAAATTCCATGGGCTGTCCATGGAAGATCCTAACAAACATCTTAAGGAATTTGAAGTAGTTTGCTCAAGTATGACACCCATCAACGTGGATGGGAGTATTTTGAAGATGAAGGCCTTTCCATTCTCACTTATGGACAAGGCCAAAGATTGGTTGTTTGAATTGTCTCCTGGAACTGTAAATTCTTGGGAAAGTATGAACCGTGCATTCTTAGAGAAATTCTTTCCCACTGCCAAGATCATTCTCTTAAGGAAACGAATTAGTGGCATCCAACAAAATCAAGGTGAGTCGTTTCCATCTTATTATGAACGTTTTAAATCACTTGTTGCTTCATGTTCACAGCACCAAATGAAGGAGGAGCTGCTCATTCAATATTTCTACGAGGGACTCCTTCCCATGGAACGTCAAATGCTAGATGCTTCGGCGGGTGGTGCATTAGTGGACAAGACTCTGTTGGATGCCAAAGCTCTAATTGCCAACCGAGCACACAACGCTCAACAATATGAGGGTGTTGGACAAAGAGAGGGGCCACGGCAACAAAGTGTGAATGAGGTAAGTGCAATTTCTGATATTCAATCACAATTCGCTAATCTTACTTCTCTTGTGTCTCAGGTTGTCAAGGGGTCAAAACCACAAGAAAACCAAGTGTGTGGCGTGTGTTCAATGCAAGGGCATCCATCCGAGACATGCCCTCAGTTGATAGAGAATGGTGGATGGGAATCTGCCAATGCCATTGGTTTCCAAGGCCAAAACCAAACCAAACATGATCCATACTCCAACACCTACAATCCCGGATGGAGAGATCACCCTAATTTCAAGTGGAGAGAGGCCCAACAATCTGCACCACAAAGGGGATTTCAACAAAACCCCCTTGGGTTCCCACGGCCATACCAATCTAACCAACCACCATCGTCCCAAAACAACTCAGGTTCGTCGTTTGATAATTCTCAAGTTATTCAATTACTAACTACATTGGCGCAGGGGCAAGAAAAACAAGCCAAGGACATGCAAAATTACGCCAATGAGGTACAAAATCAAGCTCGAGAAGTGATGGATTTGAAGAGACAAGTAGGACAAATGGCTGAATTCATGGGGCAATTTAGTAGAGAACAAGGTAAGTTACCAAGTTCAACGCAAGTGAATCCGAAAGGTGGATTCGAATCTGCCAAGGCCATAGTGTTGAGAAGCGGAAAAGAAGTTGGGGCAGGTTCTTCATCAAAAACAGGTCACAAAGAGGATGAAACACTGCATTTTGAAGAAGGGGAAACAACCAAACCCACGGCAAAGGAGGATCCCCCTTTGCCGCAAGCTTCTAGTGGCCCTAAATCACCCAATCTGTCCAATAAAGGTAAAAACGTGTTAAGTTCAATTCCTACTAATGTTTTTCCTTCGAATGTTCCTTTTCCTAGTAGGTTCATGCAAACGAAGAAGGAGGAAGCTGAAAAAGACATTCTTGAGACATTTAGGAAAGTCCAAGTTAACATACCCCTTTTGGATGCAATCAAGCAAGTTCCACGCTATGCCAAGTTTTTGAAGGAGTTGTGCACCACTAGGAAGAGGATTTCGACCAAGGAGGTTGTCAAGGTAAGTGAAAATGTCTCCGCCATCTTGCAACGAAAACTACCCCCAAAATGCAAAGATCCAGGTAGTTTTACAATTCCTTGTGTCATTGGTAATACTCGCTTTGAATCTGCCATGCTAGACTTAGGTGCCTCTATAAATGTTATGCCATATTCAATTTATGCATCTATGAATTTAGGAGCATTAAAAAATGATGGTGTAATCATACAATTGGCCAATAGATCTAACGCTTATCCAAAGGGAGTTTTGGAAGATGTTTTAGTGCAGGTTAATCATTTAATCTTCCCGGCGGATTTCTATGTTCTTGACATGGATGAATCGGATCATGCCACTTCATTACCCATCCTCCTTGGAAGGCCATTCATGAAAACGGCCCGGACCAAGATTGACGTGTTTAACGGAACTTTGTCCATGGAATTTGATGGGGAAGTTATTAATTTCAATCTTTCTGATACTATTAAGTACCCTAGTGAGGACCATTCATGTTTCTCTATTGATATAATTGATTCTTTGGCGCAGGGATATCTGGATGATTTGAATGACGATGCGCTTGAAAAAGCCCTTACAAGAGACATGGAACACAACAACGAGGACTTAACACCTAGGACCCACGGCACACCTAAAGCACCCTATGCCGTGCCTCCTAATGAGGAAGTTAGGGAGATGGTTGCTGCCCTTGAGTTGTTGCCTACGCATGATGGTAAGTTTCCTAATCGTGAGTCAATTCCTATTTCGACTAACAAGTTGCTTCCGTCCATCATTCAGGCACCCGTCCTCGAACTAAAACCATTACCAAGCCATTTGAAGTACATTTTCTTGGGAGAAAATGAGACCCTACCTGCCATCATCTCCTCATCCCTCACGGCCCAAGAGGAGGAGAAACTAGTCTACGTTTTGAAAGAATACAAATCTGCCCTAGGATGGACATTGGCTGATATCAAAGGTATAAGTCCTACAACGTGCATGCATCACATATTTCTTGAGGAGGGGGCCAAACCAACTAGAGAGGCTCAACGCCGTCTTAACCCTCCGATGATGGAAGTTGTGAAAAAGGAGATAATCAAACTTCTAGATTGTGGAGTCATCTATCCAATCTCGGATAGTAAGTGGGTTTCACCTATCCAATGTGTGCCTAAGAAATCCGGTGTGACGGTTGTGGAAAATGCCGAGAATGAGCTTGTTCCTATGCGCATTCAAACTGGTTGGAGGGTGTGCATCGACTATAGGAAGCTAAATGCCACCACAAGGAAGGACCACTTCCCATTGCCGTTCATTGACCAAATGCTTGAAAGGTTAGCGGGTCATGCTTTTTATTGTTTTCTTGATGGTTACTCTGGTTATAATCAAATTGTCATAGCACCCGAGGACCAAGAAAAAACCACTTTCACATGCCCTTTTGGTACATTTGCATATCGTCGCATGCCTTTTGGTTTATGTAATGCACCTGCCACATTTCAAAGATGCATGATGAGCATATTTTCTGATTATGTTGAGAAAATCATTGAAGTTTTTATGGATGATTTTAGCATCTTTGGTGATTCTTTTGATGGTTGCTTGCATAATCTTAGTTTGATTCTAAAACGTTGTGTTGAAACTAACCTTGTTCTTAATTGGGAAAAGTGTCATTTCATGGTTAAACAAGGCATAGTTTTAGGTCATATCATCTCTGAAAACGGCATTGAAGTAGACAAATCCAAAATAGATCTTGTACGTCACTTACCCTCTCCAACTTCGGTTAGAGAGGTTCGTTCTTTTCTTGGCCATGCAGGATTCTATCGTAGTTTTATCAAAGACTTCTCAAAAGTTGCCCAACCTCTTTGCCGTCTCCTACAAAAAGAAGTGGCGTTTGAATTCACCAAGGAGTGCACGGCTTCATTCAATCAACTCAAGGAGTTGTTGACCACGGCACCAATCATTGCTCCCCCGGATTGGAGTCTCCCTTTTGAGTTGATGTGTGACGCCTCTGATTATGCTCTAGGGGCTGTTTTAGGGCAAAGAAAAGACAAGAGGCCGCATGTCATCTACTATGCCTCACGGACGTTGAATGATGCACAACTAAATTATTCTACAACCGAAAAAGAACTCTTGGCTATTGTATTTGCATTAGATAAGTTTAGATCATATCTTCTTGGTACTAAAGTCATTGTTTTCACTGACCATGCAGCCTTGAGGTATCTTTTCACGAAAAAGGAGGCCAAGCCAAGACTCATTCCATCACAAACACAATCTGACCGTGCATTCCACCACCTTAATCCACTTCAACCTTGCAGAAATTCACATGCATGAGTCAATTAAAATAGCCACATGCTTGGACATTGTCCATTCCGTGCAGATTCCATGTTTTAACACCCAAAACATCCCTCACATGCATGTCCACAACCTGACCCGTGCATTCCATTTCCCTTCTTTACTTCATCTTTGCAGAAATCCAACCCCCTTTGTCCATGCCGTGAGCTTTCTGCCCATTCCCAGAGTATTATAACCAGCTTGCAGACATTCCACATGTGTTTGGATTAAATAAATCACTTACTTGCAGATCATGTCCATGCTTTGCAGGTATCATGCCAGAAATCCACTAAAACAACCATTTTCATGCGATCCCAACTCTAATGCCCATACCGTGCACATTCATTCTCTTTTCAGAATTCCTTTCACATGGTCCATGTCAGTTTTCCACATGCATTTCTGATTGTTCTCCATCATTAGCACATTAAGAAATTCACCAAGGAACACTCACTCATCTCTCACTCGGATCAGATTGGAAACACACTCAATTGGCTCCATTTTTTCTGTCCCTGATCCGCACACATTCTCTCCATTATTCCATTGGATTCCACTTTCTTTTCTTTGCACAGAAACTGTCCATATTCTCTCCTTTTCCCATCCGCAAGTATTATTTCATCATCCAGTCCATTACACACCCTAAAAAACCTCTCCCATTTCACTCCATAAACTGTCCATTGCTCTCCATTTTACGTACCACTCACAGAAACCATTCGACATTAGTTTCTCCACCCTCATTTACAAACACATTTGGGAGCTCCAACACCGAAGGCACTCTTCAAGGAATTCAACATCAGTTTTGCTTCAAGGGTTCCTTCTACTTCATTCTATGTTCATTCATGTTGTGTACCTTTATGTTAAACATTCAGTAAACATGAATTGTAACTAATCTATCTATAGGGATTCGATGTAGCCTTGCAAAGTTTGCCATGTAATCAAGTTAGAATGCTCAGTTTGTCCATCTATTTCTTGTTTCATTTTCTGTTTTAATGGTGACTTAATGTATTGATTTTAATGTTTGATCATCATTTGAATTAATCACTAAGTTGTGTAGCCAAGATTAAAGCACACATCATGCATAACCTTGGTAGATATGTGAATGAATGAAGGGAGTGTTTAGCACACATCCTGCCGAGTTACTCCCTTTGGTTTAATGAATGTTTCTTGTACATTACATAATCTTGATTAGGAACCAAAGTTGCACATCACAATTAGGTTCATGATTAGAGATATTTGATCAAATCCACACATCATATGGTTGATCATATCCAAGTGAAACAAACTCAAGAAATAGGTAGATGAATGAGTACAAACTAACTTGACAAACATGGACTTAATTGAGCAATGGTGAAAACGAATCCCTAGCTTCATTTCCATTGATACTATCTCATTTTATTAGTTGTTGATTCATTTGGTTGTGTTTACTTCTTTTTATTTATGCTTTCAAGTAACAACGCTAAATCTGCTCAATTTGCTTAGTTTGATTCATTTCTTAGATTTCTTGCAAACAAGTAGTTACATAGGTCCAATTAGTCCCTGTGGATTCGACACCCTTACTTGTGCCATTATATTAAATATATTCTAGCATTAGGAAGGAAATAATACATCAACAAAAATGGCGCCGTTGCCGGGGACTGATTTCAGTCCCTTGTAATTGCTTGTTTGCTTGTTTGTTATTTTGATTAGTGTCAAGGTTCATAACTTGTCAAATTGATAACTGGAAGTTGATTTAAGTTGCATACAATTTTAAGTGTGGAAAAGAATCCCTTAGCCATTCCATATCCATTGGTTTACATCAACTTGCTTTACAATCTGGTTTTGTTATAATCTGACCATTTAATTGCATTTCGTCCAAATACAATTTCCCCCATAGTTTGTTAAGTCTTAAGCATAGAATCTGTCTTATCTTGTGTTTTGAAGCATTTTGAGTCAAGCTCAAACCTAATTTTCGTCCAAAATTGAGTGTAGTGTCAAAACTGCCCAGTTTGTGTTTTTAGGCAGTTTTGAGAGTTTTTAGCTTGTTTTGAGTCTTGTGAATCTGTTTTGAGTCCTTTGAGTCTTTGTTTTGTCCAAATTAGTTAGAAAGTGTTTTGATTTGTGTTTATAAGTGTTTTGATTCAAGTTTCCATCCAATCTCGTCCAAATTAGAAAGGTGCTCAAAACTGCCCAGAAAGTGGTTTTTAGGCAATTTTGAGTCTTCTAGTTGCTGTTTTGGGTTTTAGGATTGTTTAAGTGTTCTAAGCGTTTAGTTTCACATCCCTTGAGTCCTTTCAAACGTTTTTAAGTTTATTTTTGTTCATTTCATTGTTGTTTGCTAGTAGATTTTCATTCACACTGGTGTTATTTTATTTAAGGTAGTTTATGTCAAATAGACTTGTTGAGTTAGGCCAAAGAATTGAAAGGTTAAAGGGCCACACTTTGGACAACTTTGTGCCATCAAGTTCATCCCTAATCAGTGAGGAAGAGGAAAGGACTTCACCTAGTTCAACAAGTAAAGGATCTGAGCAATTTGATTGGGAAAGAGAGGAAGAGATGGCGGGCAACCAAGATGAACTTAGCGCTTTGGAGGACTTTGCTCAACCAATCATACCAAATTCACCTTCATGCATCTTGCTGCCCACAGAAGCAAGATGAACTTGAGAGTTTTTGGATTGTTTTATTTTCGTTTGTTCTTTTTATTCCAGATTCTTAATCTTGTTTTGTTTCTTGTTTTAGGTACTAGTTTATGACTCGGAGTTTTCATCCGATTCGTGAACATATCCTGGAGTGATTGGGTTCTTCGTCCGGCTGCAAGACGTAAAAGAAAGCGCTACTTGGGAGGCAACCCAATGCACTGAATAAACAAAGCATGTTCAAAAAAAAAAAAAAAAAAAAAAAAAAAAAAAAAAAAGAAAAAAAGAGAAAAAGATACTAAACATGGAGAAAGGTGGAGCTTCACAAAGGTTGTTTACGTGAAGCCCCACTACGAGGCGTCGAAGCGGAAGGCTTTGAAGTAGAAGGCATCGGAGCGGAAGGCATCGGAGCGGGAGGCATCGGAGCTAGAGCATCCCAGGCCTCAATACTTGGCCAAGCGCTGGATGAGCCAGGAAAAAGGTGCCTCTGGAGGAAAGACGAAAACCTTTGACGGTCACTGTGAATCCGACCTTCAGACTCTTGCAGCTCATCAAGCTTCCTCTTCATGCCCGTCGAATAGTTGTTTGCAAGCACATGCAAACTTCTATTCTCGTACTTAAGAAGTTTGATTTCCTGCTTGAGACTTTCCACCTCTGCCATCAATGATTCCACCTGACGGGAGCGGGCAAGCAGGCGTTGGCCCATGTTGGACACAGAACTCGCACACTGAACACTAAGTGCGAGGGACTCTTGAACGGCCAACTCATCGGACCGTCCTGACAGCAGCCTACTATCTTTTGGAGTGAGGAGGTTCCTAGCTACTATTGTAGCTGTTGTGGCGTCCTGCATCACGGAGTCTTCACCTGTAAGAAGACCGTTAGAAGATAAGAAAGAAGGGCGCCATACGTTACCTTGACGCGGCGCGCCCGTATCACTGCTAAGGCTCAATTCCAAGCTAAGGTTCGATGAGTTTGCCATTTTTTCAAAGTGTTCAAAGAGAAGGGAAGGAGTTAAATTTCAAAGGGCCGGAGTCGATTTTCAAGAATGGGAAATCTTCAGAGTATGTTGTTGTGGTGATCGATAGCTCTATAAAAAGCCAAAGCGACGCGTCCACCGATTCAAGAAGCCGGAATTTCCGGCGTAATTTAGGCGACGCTTTCTCGGCTTTTCAGAAGGCGCGTTCAACTTTGTCAAAAGTTCACGTGGAGGTCATCATCGCAGCTACGCTTTTGCCGACAAGCGCAAAGTCCGGCGACGCTTTCTCTGCTTTTCAGAAAACGCGTGCAGCTTTGTCAAAAGGAGCCGCATCCGCACTACTACGTGTCGTTCAGAAAGAAAAAGGGCGTCGTTCAGAAATCGAAGGGGCGCCTGCTCTGAAATCGAAGAGACGTCTTCAAAGATCGAGGAGGCGCCACTATTTCAAAAAGCCGGATTTGCGGGATCAAAACGTTTGTCGACAAGGGTAAAAGAAGAGTACCACCACTTGATATTATCTCTATATATGTCGACCTTCGTCTTTTATGGCAGGGCAAACCTGAAGAAAATGCCCAACTCTCCCTCACCTCTGAGGGCGCACTCCCAGCAAAGCCTTTTGAAATACTCAATTTTTTCTCCCCCAAAGAAGATACCAGAAACCTGGAGTACAAATAAGGCAGAAGGAAACGGTCGATCGAAGCATGTGGAGACAACCACAACAAATACATGTGCTGCTTCATTCACCGTTTCTTCAAAAGCAAAGGTATCTCATATCATCAAGGTCTAAAGCAAAAGTATCTCATATCATGCTCTTTCCCTGTCCTTTCCTTTGTCCTTGTTATTACTCGCATGGCAAAGTAAAACGAAAGCAATCAAAGGCACTTGGAGTCAGTCTTCTGTTCTGGAACCGACTGCCTGGAATCCATCCCTGATTGCTTACCTAGCGTAGCTCTCGACCACTTCTGCAAGGGGAGCAAGCAAGGCAAGGAAAATGATACATTGAAGCATGTGGAGACAAACATAGGCTGAGTTATCCTCCAACCCTTTTCAATACGAATTGGAAAGATTGAACAAAGAAACAGACCAAAGGAGTAAGCTCAGACCTTCGGGGGAGACCAAAAGAATCCTGCTGCCCAGTTCAAGAGTAGCACAAAGGAAAATCAACGATGGGAAGAACCCCTGTGGAATCAACAACATCAAGCCTCAATGCAATCACCAAGGAGAAGAGGGAATTTACACTCCATAACCAGATTTGCGTCCCTAAACTCTTCTCTTTGTTAATTACATTCCGCCATGTTTAATATGTTTAGTTGTTTTTTGTGTGTTTACTTATGTTTTGTGCGAATCTATGCATAAAACATTGAGGACAATGTTTGATTTAAGTGTGGGGGGGGGGTAACTAAAGTGTTTTGATGCAAATTCGTAGGGTTTTATCCACCATAACTTCTAATGTTGTTCCTTGCTGTTTTAAGGTGTTTTTAAGTTGTTTTAGAGTGTTTTAGTGTGTTTTGTTTTATAATTCGAAAATCCCATAAAAATTTGAAAAATTGTTTTGAAAAGCCCAAAAAGAGTTGTTTTTAAGGTTGTTTTGTGTTTTGTGTTTGTTTTATGTGTTAGTTTCGGTTAAGAGTGTTTTTGCATGCTAATACGAATGTATATGAGGACTATGTTTGAAAATAAACGATTAGGTTGCTATGGAAAAGAGTTGCATCTTGTTGTCATTTATAAAGCTATAACTCTTGAAATTATGATGATAGAGGTAACATACTCAAATTCTGGAAGAAGAATAGTGGAGACTACCCTAGTGAGTTATTTTGAGCCTATTTGCTTCTTTGAGAGGGTTTAAAGTGTTTCTACTCCTATCTCTTTCTTTCAATTTCACTTTAAATGATCTCATTACTTCTATTTTGATTGGATGCTAAGAATTACTCTCTTTGCAGATACCATGTGTTTAGTATCATTCGTGAATGAACTCAATGCGATGATGTTAGGCTATGCATGTTTAACTACTAAAAGGCTTAAATCCTACCCATTTGTGTGTTCCATTCACCCTCGTTGCAGCCAAACACTTTAGCCCAATTCTTTCATCACCCACACCACATTCTAGCCCATTACAAGCCATACCTTATAGTTTGGGGAATACCAAGGTGATGAAGACTAAAAGTAAATTGAGCTTAGAACAAGATTGTGGCATGTACCGAAGGCACCTATGTTGAAGATGCTTCTAAAAAAAAAAAGGGGTTATAAAAAAAAAAAAGAAGAGAATTAAAATGGATACAAGTTCCAAATCTCCTCATTATAAGACATAGGGCCTGGATGCCAAAAACAAAGAAGAAAGAAAACAAATGCAAGTGAAGAGCGTGATCCTCAAGAACACTTTGGTAAACCCCAAGCTCTAGTATTTCATATCACTTCTCTCGTAACCTATAACCTAAGCCTTACATTATAATCTTGAGAAAGACCTAGCTGATCATTGAGGATGTATTCATGGGTGATGGTAAGTGTGTGTGTTATCTATATTCTTAGCATTTGATTCATTTCATGAGATCTACTCAGAAACTGTGCTTCCATTTCAGATTTCATATGTGAGAATTTTGATTTCATTGACATAATTTCACTCATATATGTTGTTGAGAGACTAAACCTTAAGATCTGAGTGAAAACTTGAGTGGATTCTGTGAGGAGTAGAGTTGAGGCGAATTCTATCTTAAGCATTTGGGTATGGTGACCTTGAAGTTGTAAAACATGGAGAAATATCTTTATACGTTACAATTGATACGATTCTTTGAAGTGGCAATCTTTTGTGTTGAATGAATGACATAATCTTCATTGGTTCTTATTAGTTTGTTTAAAGCATGTTTTAACCAAGTTGTTTGCAGATTTTGTAGATGTTTGTGGGTGTCATCACTGTAAACCCTCAGGAGACACAACTCCTCCAACTAGGGACACCTAGGGGTTCAAAGGCTTGTTGCACATGCTCAGTGCAATCGTTTGGCCAGCGAAAGTGGTTTAGTTAGATGTTTGTATTTTGTGTGTTTTAGTTTTAAGTTTGCTCGAGGACTAGCAAAAACCAGGTTTGGGGGTATTTGATAAGTCATATTTTGCATGCATGTATATCTTTCTTATTTGGCGTTTTTGTATTGTTTTTGGATTAAACTAGTTGCATTTTACATTGTTTCGTGTTAGTGTGCAGCCAAGTGTGTAATAAAATCAATTGGAAGGCAAATGAAGGAATGTGGTGCAATTCGGCCATATTGGGTGAATCTAAACAAGGCAAAAAGATTGAAGTCAGATTGTGTGGTTCCAACCCCAAAACATGCATTCACATGCATGTTCAAACACCTTGCCGAGCACTCCTTTGCATTTCCAACTCATTCATGTCCATACCGTGCATTTCCACACCCATTCCCATTAACTAAAACATTCAGCAACATTCCACCAACAAACACAATCTGACCGTGCATTCCATCACCTTAATCCACTTCAACCTTGCAGAAATTCACATGCATGAGTCAATTAAAATAGCCACATGCTTGGACATTGTCCATTCCGTGCAGATTCCATGTTTTAACACCCAAAACATCCCTCACATGCATGTCCACAACCTGACCCGTGCATTCCATTTCCCTTCTTTACTTCATCTTTGCAGAAATCCAACCCCCTTTGTCCATGCCGTGAGCTTTCTGCCCATTCCCAGAGTATTATAACCAGCTTGCAGACATTCCACATGTGTTTGGATTAAATAAATCACTTACTTGCAGATCATGTCCATGCTTTGCAGGTATCATGCCAGAAATCCACTAAAACAACCATTTTCATGCGATCCCAACTCTAATGCCCATACCGTGCACATTCATTCTCTTTTCAGAATTCCTTTCACATGGTCCATGTCAGTTTTCCACATGCATTTCTGATTGTTCTCCATCATTAGCACATTAAGAAATTCACCAAGGAACACTCACTCATCTCTCACTCGGATCAGATTGGAAACACACTCAATTGGCTCCATTTTTTCTGTCCCTGATCCGCACACATTCTCTCCATTATTCCATTGGATTCCACTTTCTTTTCTTTGCACAGAAACTGTCCATATTCTCTCCTTTTCCCATCCGCAAGTATTATTTCATCATCCAGTCCATTACACACCCTAAAAAACCTCTCCCATTTCACTCCATAAACTGTCCATTGCTCTCCATTTTACGTACCACTCACAGAAACCATTCGACATTAGTTTCTCCACCCTCATTTACAAACACATTTGGGAGCTCCAACACCGAAGGCACTCTTCAAGGAATTCAACATCAGTTTTGCTTCAAGGGTTCCTTCTACTTCATTCTATGTTCATTCATGTTGTGTACCTTTATGTTAAACATTCAGTAAACATGAATTGTAACTAATCTATCTATAGGGATTCGATGTAGCCTTGCAAAGTTTGCCATGTAATCAAGTTAGAATGCTCAGTTTGTCCATCTATTTCTTGTTTCATTTTCTGTTTTAATGGTGACTTAATGTATTGATTTTAATGTTTGATCATCATTTGAATTAATCACTAAGTTGTGTAGCCAAGATTAAAGCACACATCATGCATAACCTTGGTAGATATGTGAATGAATGAAGGGAGTGTTTAGCACACATCCTGCCGAGTTACTCCCTTTGGTTTAATGAATGTTTCTTGTACATTACATAATCTTGATTAGGAACCAAAGTTGCACATCACAATTAGGTTCATGATTAGAGATATTTGATCAAATCCACACATCATATGGTTGATCATATCCAAGTGAAACAAACTCAAGAAATAGGTAGATGAATGAGTACAAACTAACTTGACAAACATGGACTTAATTGAGCAATGGTGAAAACGAATCCCTAGCTTCATTTCCATTGATACTATCTCATTTTATTAGTTGTTGATTCATTTGGTTGTGTTTACTTCTTTTTATTTATGCTTTCAAGTAACAACGCTAAATCTGCTCAATTTGCTTAGTTTGATTCATTTCTTAGATTTCTTGCAAACAAGTAGTTACATAGGTCCAATTAGTCCCTGTGGATTCGACACCCTTACTTGTGCCATTATATTAAATATATTCTAGCATTATATTAAATATCTTTTAAGTTAACCCCGTTGAGCCTTGTTTAGCCTTTATTCTTTGTTAACCCACATTATCCTCACCTAGCCTAGTTTAGGACAGTCCACACCTTTGTTCTTAAAAGATAGTGAGCATGACTTAAATGAATTCCTTTTGAGTTACATTATGCAAGAAAATGAGTGTGGGGGAGGGAATGTTTGTTCTTAAAGTTATATGTATGTTTTGAGATTCAAAAGAAAAGAAAAAGTTGTGAAAAACGTATGACAAAGAAAAACAGAAAAGAAAAGAAAGAAAGAAAGGAAAAAGAGCTTGAAAAGATGAAAGAATGAGTGATTAAGTGTTGAATGTTGAAGAAAGGGTCCAAAAATACCAAATCAGGCCTTAAATTGTCTAAACTCTCCCTTTTTGTTCAAATATTGAGTTTTCATTCAAAAGTGAATTCTAAGTTGATTCAAATGCTTTGCTCACTATTTCTTTAAGAACCTTTGTTTTCCATAACCTTTCTTTGTTAGCCAAACACCCCAAGCCCCATTACAACCTGTGACTTCAATCTTGAGTGTTATGTGTTTCAATTTGTGGAGTTTGAACTTGGTATGAGCATATGATGTCACTGGTTCTCGCATCTAAGTAGTAGCATTCCATTCATGAGATCATATCTAAACAGGCTTATTAACTCCAGAAATTGCTTTCCTTGTGATACATATATGTGAGTGTTCGTTTTCATGTTTACATCAATCTTCTCACATATAACTAGATTAGGGTGTGTAGTTAGAAAATCTGAGAGAAAATTGAGTGCATATCTTGTAAGGAATTGAGCAAATTCTCTAAGGCATGTAGTAACATTCAAAACATGGTTTTAAATGCTTAATTGTGAACTAGTATGTGGTGACTAAGATTAAGTATGTACTTAAGTGTAAAGATGACCAAAATCTGTGGGAATGATGATTTTTAACATGTCATGTGCATTGGAAATCCCTGAGGCAACGTTGGAAGGTTTAGATTGTCTTTTGTTTGTTTTGTTTCGTTTTGTTTAGTTTGTTTGTTTTGCTCGAGGACTAGCAAAAGCTAAGTGTGGGGGAATTTGATAGGAGCATATTTATGCGACTTAATTGGCTTGTTCTCGTGCATTTACGTTGTGTTTCCTTAGTTATTTTAGTCCTTTATGCTTCTTTTGTGTGTTTTCAGGTTCTAAGGGCTAAAGGAGCAAAGAAGTGCATTTTGGAGCCTTTTGGAGCACTTTTGGACTAAGGATGGATAGCTTAAGCTTGGAGCCAAAGTGTTGGACGAAATTGAAGACCAAGTGAGCCTAGAATCGAAGGAAGAAGGAGGAATCAAGATTTGGAAACTAGTTTCCATTATGGGGAGTTTCTATTCTTGAAAGGTTTCCAATTATGCAAGTTTCCAAATAATGTGGTTGCCTAAATCACATGTTCTAGAAGCCCTAGACATGTGCCGCACCTTACCTTCCTCTTCTCTCCCAAAATCTGCAAGATTATGTCACAATCCCTTTCCTAAAAGCCTTAGCCGAATGATATGTGAATTATACGCACACAAATTAAACCCTCTTTTTATCAATTGTAGTGAAGAATGTAAGTAGGGATCGTTCTGGACCGGGGATTAGGAGGGATTGTTAATCACTTGGATTTGACTCAAAAACGTAAAAACACAATATAAAACACTATACTAGACTCAAAGAATGCAAAACTAAACTTGAAAACACCAAAACAAACCAAAAGACTCAAAACAGCACCCAAAACACTCAAAACTGCCTTAAAAACACAATCTGGGCAGTTTTGAACACTAGACACAACTTTGGACGAAAATTGGTTTTAACTTGACCTAAGACACTTAAAAACACAAACTAAAGTGATTTCTAACTACTATGACTCAACAAAGTAAAGGGGGATTGGTTTTGGACGAAATTAAAAACAAAACAAACTTTTTAAATTAGAACAGATTGTAAAAACGAATTTGATGGAATTGAATGGATGGGAAGCTAGCTAAGGGGTTCATCTCCACACATGTTATACTTGCATATAAAACGATTTCCAATTGCTTTTCAATAACCCATGAATTCTCAACGCCCCAAGTTAATTAGGTTCGCTTAAATTAACCTTCAGATTTTCCTAACGTTATTGAATTGGATGATTGCATACGACAACCCAAAACATTCCCCACAAGTCCCCTACATGATTGCATAATAGAGATACAAGCAAGAATCATTAAGTTCTGTGAAAATCATAAGCATTGACGAAGCACTTGTTATTATGATTGCATGAAACTTATGCCAAGAATTTACTTAACGCGATTGAGATCATCAACCTTTACTACTTGTGAATATAATTCCATAACGATTAGGTGAAATTTCTTTATATCCTAGCATCCAATTTATGCATGATAATTAAGTGTGCACTCTCAACCAACACTCACAAATCAATGTAATTCACATAGATAAGTAAATTGAATTCACAACTTATGAAACGCAATTAGAAGTAATCAAATCATATTGCAAGCATAAACATGTATTTCGAATCCCCCCCTAGCCAAGGGGGGGGTTTAGTTCCTCATACGCACAAAACAAAGAGAATTGAAATTAAACATTGAAATCAAAGGAAAAGAAACACCTAGAAATTCCAGCGACGCGAACTCGAATTGCATGAACCTCCGAGCTTCCTTCTCCTCCTCCTTGGTGCGGCAAAGGTCTAGGGACAGGTTTAGGGCCTTAGGTGTATGGATGCATGGTCATGGAGGGATATAGTAGTGTTTAGGGGAAGGGGATGGTGCGGCAAAGGTTAAAACTAAGGAGAAAAGTGTTTGGTGGCTGCGGCAAAGGTGTGGAGAGGGTTGGACGAATTTATGGAATTAATGAATGTGTATGAGAGGTGGTGATCTGATCTAGGGGTTAACATGAGTATATATAGGCACTTAAAACCCTAGTGTAATCAGATATGGACTTGAATAACCCAAATCCACAAGGAAATAGGCTTAGAAATCAGAAATAAAAAGGGATAATGCTTCCTAGGTGCGGCAGGTAAGGAGATAAGGTGATAAGGCTTCTAGAATGCCTTCCAAGGCAAGGGAAATCAGCTTTCAAGAAGGGATAGGTGCGGCACTAAAGGATAGGGTAGATTAGGGCTTCTAGAAACCCTCTAATGCAAGGAAAACTCACGGCAAGGATGGATAAGGTTTCTAGAACAAGGATAAGGTATCCTAAATGGATAAGGTGCCCTAAATGGATAAGGACTCCTCATTGCACTTGGAAACTTTGCCTATTAGGATTAGGAAAGCTTGTCTTTGTCATTCCTTCTTCATCTTGGACTCCTTTTCCTTCTTGGACTTGGAAAACTTCTTTGTTGCAGCAACTTGAGGCCATTGGGATTTAACTTTCCTACTTCAAGTAGGAAACCTTGTTTGAGTAGGAAACTTTGTTCTTCTAGGAATCCTAATTCAACTAGGAAACCCATTTTAACTAGGAATCCGAATTCAACTAGGAAACCATCTTCCATTAGGGACTTTCCTACTTCAACTAGGAAACCTTGCTCAAGTAGGAATTATCATCTTCAAGTCTTCAATTTCGTCCATCCTCTTGGCTCCAAGCATATGATATCCATTCCAAGCTCTAATTTGCTTCAAAAGGCTCCAAAATGCATCCTTTTGCATACTTTGCCCTTAAAACCTGAAAATACATAAAACTAGCTTAAAAGACTACTTTACTAAGGAAAAACACTATAAATGCACAAAAACAAGCTAAACTAAGGTGCATAAATATGCTCCTATCACCGAACCTATACATTCCTTTTCTCCCAAAATCTGCAAGTTTTGCACTTTCCCTTTCTTTTCCTCCCTTATGCCGCAAGACTTAGCCTTTTTCCCTTAATTCCTGATTTCAATTACCTATTCTAAAGGGATTTAACTTAATTCCTGATTCTTAGAATTGATTTAGGGAAGTAAACACTTACCTATTTCTGAGAAAACCTTGCCGTGCACTTCCTTGGACCATTCCTCTTCCTTGCCGTGCAAGGGGGAGGATTCTTTCCTATTCCTAGAGCTTTTGACTTAATTTCTGATTATCTAAATAACCTAGGGTTTTATTTCCTGAAATCCTATTAATAAACCTCCTTGTTGCAGCCAAAAAACATTCATTCATTCACCATTCACGCCAGAAATTCATCTCCTCCCTCTAACACATCCATACTTCATCATTCTTCATACTTTCTGCCCAAAAACATCCCTTGCCGTCCCCTACATCCATCCCAATCTTAAACCTATCATTCTACATCATTCATAATCCCCAAAACTCACCATAACCCCTTGTGCCGCAGCAACTAGGAGAGGAAGGAGGCCTTGAACGTTTCATGCTCGCACATTGGAGCGTTCTTAGGTGTACTTCGTTCTTGTTTTCAATGTTTACTTTGTTATTACTTTCTGAGTTTGCTGTAATCATGAGTGGCTAGACCCCTAATTAGTTAGGGGAAAGTTTGAAGCCATGAACATGTTTGAAATATGAATTGATTTCTTCCAATTGTGATTTGTTAAGTTGTGATTGCAATTCAATTATCTGTTTATTAAAAACTTGTTCTTGTATGTTGATTAAGGATGCATACTTAGTTTTCATGCATGAACTCGATGCTAGTTTATAAACAAGTTTCACCTAATCGTCACAAGTTTATAAACATGAGTAGTGAAGGTTGCTAGTCACAACCGTGTTAATTGAATTCTTGGCAAGAGTATCATGCATTCATAGTTACAATTGCCTCGTCAACACTTATAATTTTCATAGAGCATAATGATCTCTCATTGTATCTCTTCTATGCATTCATGTTGAGAACCGTTGGAGAATGATTTGAATTGTCGCATGCATCATCCAATTCAATAACATAAGGAAATTTTGAGGGTTAATTAGTGCATCACGGTTAACTTGGGGTGTTGAGCATCATAGTTAGTGAAAAGCAATTGGAGAATCGATTCATATATAAATGTGTCATGTGTGGAGAATGGACCTCTAACTAATCCATCCATCATCTTGTTTTCACAAATTCGTTTTATAATCTGCCTAGTTTAATAACTTGTTTTGTTATTTCAATTTTCGTCAAATCAAAATCCCCCTTTACTTTCTTGTTCTATAGGGTTTAGAATCTGTTTAGTTTGTGTTTTAAAGTGTTTTGAATCAAACCATAACCTTAAATTCGTCCAAAATTGTGTTTAAGGTCAGAAACTGCCTAGTTAGTGTTTTTAGGCAGTTTTGAGTCTTTTGAACCTGTTTTGAGTCCTTTGAGTCTTTGTGAACGTTTTTAACTTTGTTTTTATGTTTTTGAGTCAGTTTAGAGGTTTTAGCAAGCCCTCCTAATCCCCGGTCCTGAACGATCCCTACTTGCATCTTTACTACAACTTGACAACAAGAGGGTTAATTTGTGTGCTTAACTATTTTCGCATCAGAAGCCTCGGCTTGGCCATTCGTTTGGGGATGGTAAGGTGTAGAAACCTTATGGGTGACATGGTATTTCCTCAATAACGCTTCAATGGTCCGATTGCAAAAGTGTGACCCTCCATCACTAATGATCACTCGTGGCATTCCAAACCTTGCAAAAATGTTAGTTCTAATAAAATCTGCAACCACTTTAGAATCATTAGTCCGGGTGGCCTTGGCTTCCACCCATTTTGACACATAATCAACCGCAAGCAAAATATACATGAAACCATACAATGAAGGGAAGGGACCCATAAAATCAATACCCCAAACATAAAAAATTTCAACATTTAGGATAGAAACCTGCGGCATTTGGTCCTTTGCACTAATACCACCCATTCTTTGGCATTTATCACATGTTAAGCAAAATGTTCTAGCATCCTTAAAAATACTAGGCCAATAAAATCCACATTGTAACACTTTGAGGGCCGTGCGTTGTGCACCAAAGTGCCCTCCACATGCATATGTATGACAAAAACTCAAAATTGAATGACACTCAGAATCATGCACACAACGACGTATAATCTGATCAGGGCAAAATTTCCATAAGTACGGATCATCCCACACATAAAACCGTGCATCATGCCTAAGTTTATCACGTTGGTGCCTAGTGAACTCACTTGGAATACGTTTTGACACCAAAAAATTAACAATATCGGCATACCAAGGTGCACTAACCTTAATGGACAGCAATTGTTCATCGGGGAATGTCTCGGCAATGGGTAGGGCCTCTTCATTGTGCACCATTCGGCTTAGGTGGTCAGCCACCATGTTTTCACTTCCCTTCTTGTCCCGAATCTCTATGTTGAACTCTTGAAGTAGCAACATCCATCGAATTAGCCGTGGCTTGGCCTCCTTTTTAGTGAGCAAGTACTTCAGAGCTGCATGATCAGTGAAAACAATTACTTTAGTACCAATTAGATATGATCGAAATTTATCTAAAGCAAAGACAACGGCAAGAAGTTCTTTTTCCGTAGTGGAGTAGTTCAATTGTGCATCGTTCAATGTCCGTGAGGCGTAGTAGATGACATGCGGCCTCTTGTCCTTTCTTTGTCCTAAAACTGCTCCTAAAGCATAGTCGGACGCATCACACATGAGCTCAAAAGGTAGACTCCAATCCGGTGGAACAATGATGGGTGCCGTGGTCAACAACTCCTTAAGTTGGTTGAATGATGCCGTGCACTCCTTGGTGAATTCAAACGTCACGTCTTTTTGTAGGAGACGGCAAAGAGGTTGTGCAACCTTCGAGAAATCCTTGATAAACCTATGATAGAATCCTGCATGGCCAAGAAAAGAACGAACCTCTCTAACCGAAGTTGGAGAGGGTAAGTGACGTACAAGATCTATTTTCGACTTATCAACCTCAATACCGTTTTCAGAGACTATATGACCTAAAACTATGCCTTGTTTAACCATGAAATGGCATTTCTCCCAATTAAGAACAAGGTTAGTTTCAACGCAACGTTTTAAGATTCAACTAAGATTATGCAAGCAACCATCAAAAGAATCACCAAACACGCTAAAATCATCCATAAACACTTCAATGATTTTCTCAATATAATCAGAAAATATGCTCATCATGCATCGTTGAAATGTAGCAGGTGCATTACATAAACCAAAAGGCATGCGACGATATGCAAAAGTACCGAAGGGGCATGTAAAAGTGGTTTTTTCTTGATCTTCGGGTGTTATGACAATTTGATTATAACCAGAATAACCATCAAGAAAACAATAGAAAGCATAACCGGCTAACCTCTCAAGCATTTGGTCGATGAACGGCAATGGGAAGTGATCCTTCCTTGTTGCGGCGTTTAGCTTCCTATAATCGATGCACACCCTCCAACCGGTTTGAATGCGTTGAGGAACAAGTTCATTCTCGGCATTTGCAACCACAGTCACTCCAGATTTCTTCGGAACGCATTGAACGGGTGAGACCCACTTACTATCCGAGATTGGATAGATTACTCCACAATCCAAAAGCTTGATTACCTCCTTCTTCACAACTTCCATCATCGGAGGGTTGAGACGGCGTTGAGCCTCTCGGGATGTTTTGGACCCCTCCTCTAGAAGTATGCGATGCATGCATGTAGTAGGGCTAATTCCCTTGATGTCGGCCAAGGTCCATCCAATTGCCGTTTTGTACTCCTTAAGCACTCGCACCAATTTGCTCTCTTCTTGTGCCGTGAGTGAGGATGAAATAATGACGGGCAACGTGTCATCCTCGCCGAAGAAAACGTACTTCAAATGACTAGGCAACGGCTTAAGTTCAAGTGTGGGTGGCTGCACAACTGAGGGAAGCATTTTATTAGCCGAAACTGAACTTAAAATAGGGTCCGAATACTTACCTGATTGTGATGGCAATGACTCAAGGGCAGCCACCATCTCAATGACCTCATCATTAGGGGGCACGGCAAAAGAATGATCATGCATGCCGTAGGTTCCCATGGTTGTGGCTTCAATG